>NC_072461.1:19258804-19558804 GCF_027596085.1 Anoplopoma fimbria
AGAAAGAGGGAGTAGTAGTGTCCCTACCTCAGAGTTGCTGGATGCACAGGAGCTTGCTCTTTTTGGACACAGTTTGGGTCTGAAAAACATAGAGTACAACAACAATTTAGTTTATAATTAAAGACACATTCACAACCAGCTTTTGTGAATTTTTTTCCACTCTTCTCAGAGTTTTCCACAGAATAAAAATCACTCTGGTGTTCACAATTTGACCAGAAATGTAAAAAATGGACACTATCCCATAAAACTATACTGAAAATGTAGCTTTTTTACATAGTAACCACCTCTCTCAAAATATAATAACTCCCAACATACCCATGGCTATTTCCCCTCAATAGTTGCTCTATTGTGCTGTTGGATGATGGAGCAAGATGCACCACGATCTTGCATTCTCACATGCCAAAACTCTAGCAGTTCACAGTGGTTGTCACGGATATTTTTTTGCTATGTTCTTTTTTTCCTGTAGCCATGCATGGCTGTCACGTTTTCACTGCCGATAGCAATGTCAAGTATTTGCTTCTACAGACACACTGGTGGCAATAAATATTAAATTATTTTATAACTGAGAAACTAACTTATATCACTTGTCTACTACTACTACTACCATGCTTTCCTGTCCTGTTCTTGAGTCCACATGAACAAATGAAGCATGCAGAAATGCAAGTATCCTCTTAATAATAATTACTCTTACAGCTGAATGAGTTCATTACCAGCCACCGGTCAACTGAGGGCAACCCTTGCTATGACTCTCATCCTTTTCTGACCAGAGGGGACCTTGTGAGTTACTGCTGCTTTAAACTTGCAAGATCTTGCATTGCACACCAGTCTAGTTGTTTCCAGTTATTTTTGTGAACTCATTTAAATTAATAGGGAACAACTGAATAAGAAAAATAAAAACAGCTACTGAAGCTGCTTGTGAGTTAAAAAAAATAAAAATGCATTTCCTAGCTTCTGAATTGCTGTTGTTGCTAATTACACCCTCATTTTATTGAACATGTGTTTCTAATTTCCCTGTCATTAATAGTGAGAGCCTGTGGAGTTATTGTGCCTAACAGATGAGTTGGAGACACTGAGTTGCATTTGAAATTAACACAAATCATATTAAACAGGGGTGTTTCTCACAACAAGCTGAATACTATGGCAGACACAAATCTAAACCTTCCTGGATCTTTAATCTATCTGGACTAGTAGTGTAAAACAGCCTGCTTGTTAGAACGGATAGTATTACAAACCTCCAAACTTAACCCCTCAGCCTGTGTTCATTGTCCCTTGGGATGGACAAGAGGGAACAGCTTGTAAATTACACCTTTTGATTGTCTGACAATGCCACTGGTACCAAACTCACATTGAGTTTTAATTCTCCTTGTTGTCCCTGTTTCCCCGCCCATTCACTTTCATGCAGCCTCTGTGTTTTTGTGTGCTGGAATTGATGCCAGGTGCTGTACCTTGAATGCCCCACTGTCTATGGTGAGAATGCTAAACATCAAGGGAAGCCGCACAGTTGCAGCCAAACCCAACTAATCACCAAGGGTCACCACATCAGGGACTGACGCTTCCAGCTGAGTCAACATAACAAGGTGGTGATTGTGTATGTACGAGCGTGTACATGTCTGTGTGCCTGCGTTTACTGTTAGACCAACCCATTTTCATTCATGGGAGAAATCATAGATAAGACTTGTGAATTTTGTCAGGAGAATTAAAGCTAAGGACTTAAATTGGTGTTCATTTTCATAAGTCGTGACTCAACAAAAACTTCACCTAGTGGCTGATTTCAGACTTATAACTACTTCTCAGCTTGTACTTTGTTCTTGAGCTTATCTCTCTATTGCAAAAAGAAAATTCATTTAAATGACGTGTGTTTAGTCTGACAAATGCAGCTCAATAGTGGCAAATAGAAGTAAATAACCAACAGTATTTGATTTGACATTATTCTGATTCTGGTTTTTGTTCCTAATCTATTTGCCAAGCTATTTTTATCTTATCATCCTATGTATAAAGTGATTATACTGCTGTTACCTGAATATGATGCAGAGGGCACTTGTAAGTATCATTGCGAAGAAGGCAGCTCCACT
This sequence comes from Anoplopoma fimbria, assembly GCF_027596085.1. Lineage (NCBI taxonomy): Eukaryota > Metazoa > Chordata > Actinopteri > Perciformes > Anoplopomatidae > Anoplopoma > Anoplopoma fimbria. Next base: position 19,260,877 of record NC_072461.1, read on the forward strand.
CACAGCAGCCAGCAAAGAGTCTACCTTGCTGGCTGTGGGAGCAGAGGCACGCCGGTCCCCCCCTGGCTCAGTCAGGTTGTGGTAGTGGAAGAGAAGAGCGAAGCCGCGGCCCCAGTGGGTGGTGGTGATTAGCTCCATGATGACCTCCACCATCTCCTGGCTGGAGCCGAAAACCAGCTGGCTGCTGGGAGGCCGGTTGGACCCACAGAACCTGGAGGAGAAGGTGATGAGGTCTGAGATGTAGAGAACATCGTGGGGGCAGGCGTCCAGCACCGAGTGCTGGGTTTCTGGGCTCGGCGCTGGAGTGTCAGTGGAGTGTGGCGAGGCCAGGGTGGTCTCTTGCAAAACCGTGCTTGGGTTAGAACTGGGACTGAGGTCTCCCCTGAGGTGAAACGAGGAGACGGAGTTGACAGTCTTGTCTTCTGGAGGCACGGCCCCAGGTAGGAGGAGAGAGGGGGAGATGGCGAAGAAAGGCCAGAGGAGGCATCCACGGATCTTTTGGCAGAATTTGAGACTTTGGCAATCTCCATCTTTGTGGACTGTTCCTGGACCACGACTTGCTTGACCTCGCCATCTTGAGAGGACTGCTGAGTTTTTGCGACATCCCCTACACTTTGAACCATGGGCTCTTTAACTGCTGATGAAGTTTTATCTGCCGATAAGCTGCCGGGAGTGAAAGTCACCTCTTCGTCTGCCTCTTCCTCTGCAAAATTAGAGAAAGCAGAGTACTGTGCAGCGGAGTCACGGTTTTCAAACACATCAAAGTCAAATATCTCCAGAATAAGCTGGTAATCAACAGGCACAAAGAACTGCCAAACACAGTGTGTCCCAGAGGAGTAGTTGTAGGGGAAGCCAGGGGACAGAATGAGGCCTTGGACGTCCACCACATCCACTTTGGCACCACAGTCAAAGTATACCTGCAATATGAGTCACATTAAGTTAGTCGTGTCATAATTTTAAACCTGCTTTTAAGAAATTATTACAAAAGAATTTCCCACCTTTGTCCAGGTACTAACTGCCCCCCTTTCTGAGAGTGACAATTGATGTGATTCATTCAGCTCTACAGGTAGAGCTCTGCAAAAATACTGCCAAAGTTGGGACTTATGATTCCCACTGGTCCCACCCATGCAAACATTCATGTTATTCAAAAAAAAAGTGTTGACCAGTTTTATATGACATTTTGCCTAAATTCTAAGATGAGTCATGTCGTCAGATGTGACTTAAGTGATTAAGTTATCTATGTCAAAGGAACCAACACCCAGGGAAACAATTTGAAAATAATACACTTGACTTATTGGCTGATTACTCACTGACATAAACCAGCTTGAATCTGAACTATTCAACTCTTCAATTCTGCCTTTATATCAAAGCCTGTGTTTTGCCTGTATTGCCTGCTTGGGTAACCCTGGGGAGGGTATTTCTTCAAACATGCTGGCTGTAATTCATCCCAGGTGTGTGGGGGACCTGAAATCTAAGCAGGGGCAGATGTGTGGCTGGGCCAGGGAGCTGAGGACCAGACCTTTGTAGGGGGCCTGCATGTTTATGAGCTTTCATTTTGGCCTCAGTTCTGGACTGTGGGAAGGACCCAGACTGGAAGACCCCCATGCCAGACAGGTAACAAACCCCCGGGCGACACTTGTTCTCTGGACTGGGCTAAAAGTATAAGGGATATGTAAGGAGAGTAAGAGGGCAAGAAAAGCTAAAGTCTACTGGAGCCAGACAGGCACTTTGATTGCTCCATGGACCATCTATTCCCATCTGAATGCATTTATCAAAGGCATTCCTTAGTAGCAAAATCTACATGCAATTTTAATCATGACTGGAAGAGAAGACCACTCGCACAGCCCTGCAGACATCAAGAATAAACCAAAAGCCTTCTCCATAGTTGATACAGCTGACAGCCTCACAGCCAGGCAACAGCATATAACAGACACATGGGAGTTCAGAGAGGGCACGGAGGGCAGCATGACATACACAACTAAAGAAAATATGTGTCTGTGTTCTGTTGGGTGCTGGAAGTTAAGTGTTGTAATTTTGTTCTCATATTTGAATTTCATTAAAGAAAAGAAAAATCATAATCTACCCCCCAAACCATAAGGGCATACCACAGAGTAGAAATGTAATAAGCAACAGGTCTGAACTCGTACTTTCTTTAAACCTCTTTAAATTACATGATATAAGATAATGTATTCAAGTGTGGCATGTGAGAAACATTAAATGTAATGAAATGTTTGCTGACTCTTCTGCAAAATCTAAACTGCTTAATTGAATATTTAATTTTTTCAATTTACCAAATTTTTTATGTAAATTTTGATCATTAAAGTCCTTTACATTTTGCAGTTTTTCTCTCTGACTGACATTTGGAAGCAATTAGTTTGGCACATGGCATGCTACACTTGCACTGCCTACACACTCACTAGAAATTAATGTACTACAGCGAGGAATTACACGGATGACATTTGAACGGGGCTGAAGAGAGGCAGAAGAGAGTAAGCCGATTTGGGGTTCAGTGTTTGCAGCGAGGTTGCGCAATGAGGGGGAACCACTTCACAATATGGGGGCATAACAGGGGGGAAGAGAAGGACAGCGTGTCCTCTTTTAGGGCAAGAACGACCAGTGGGGAGAGAATGTATGTTTGTTCATACTGCTGCGTTGCTGGCCTTTTCTCAACCTCCCTTAAAGACTTGTGTCACTCAGTTTTCACCTTGTTTTTCACCAGATTCAACTTCAAAAGGACATAAAAATATCTGTTGTAAATAATTCTCATTTATGAATTAATATTCTCTTGTAAGATGGGAAATCTTGTATCTGATGAAAGAGAACTGTGCCATAGACAGAGACTGTGTCATAAGGACGAGGCGGCCGGGAGGTCCCCATCACCATGGGATGTGCATGCTAGACTACACATGAAAGGGCCCCAAAGTGCCAGAGTGTTGAGTGGAAATGGGACATTCTTATAATGCCAAACATCGTGGTTCTGTTACATCACAGGCCACTCCACTGGCAGGTCGCTAATTATTCAAGGATGCCTTTTCTCATGGTGAAACAATGGGCCGCGTTGCCGTTTTTGGTGAGCCACTACACAAACGGGGGGAGGGCAGATAATATTTTAATGAAGTGATGCTAATAAGTACAAGGCAAGCCTAAAGTTTACATAAGAGCCAGCCTGTCATTATGCCCCAGTTGTGCCACTGACAGGGGCTTGCCTGGATAGAAGTAGATCAACTGAGCACATAATTGTCTGAAATGACTTGTTCAGTGAAACATCAGAACAGCTGCTGTCATTACTTAGAGGCCCCTGACAAACGGTATTGTTCTATCGTTTTCACTCTGCGTCAGTACATTTAAAAAAAACAAAAAAAAAATGATGGGGTTCATATGTCTGTCAAATTACAACAGATGCATATTAAAATCCACTGACCGATGCTGTGGAGTTGATTGTTTGTAAAGTGTGAATGTTTAAGAATATAATTTGTTTTTAACTAAGATATGATTTATCGTAAAAATATTGTTTAAAACTAATGAAAACAATTTTAACCAAAACATTTTCTATGACAGGTTGCGTTATATATAAAGAAGGATGTTGTCAGGAAAAAAAGGAAAGAAATAAACAAAAAGGAAAATAGTACAACTGTGTACTTGAGCATTACATTGAAGTGCTGAGGCAAAAAACAAAACAATTGATCCAGCTTGTATCTGTAAACATAAAAAGGTTTTGATCTCCCTCGCAGCATAAAGGTGAACAACTCACAAAAACAAAAAACATTACTTGTCAGTATGCCTTTTTTTGACAAAACAGAAGTCTAACCTAACTGTCGGTTGTAACACAGATTTCTTTTTTTTAAATCACCCAGGCTGACAACACCGCTGTGAAAACTCTGCAACACGAGCTGGCTTCTGCTAAAGTACTGTTAATACACACAAACACACACAGACACACACACACTCTGCCTCTCATGCACAAACAGCCCCGGACTGGCTGATAAACAGGCAGGCGGGCCCCTCAAAAGGGGGCAGGAATCCTCACCAGCACTGTTTACTGGAGAAGAAAAGTGACACTGCTTCAGAGGGTTAGTGCTTGAGAAGCAGCAGTTCAGGGTGCTTTCCGATCGCACCCGAGTTCTCAGGTCAGGACCGATTTCAAAATAGCAAAGCTTTGTGGACCAATCGTTTTTAGCCTGCACTGAATTCATTTTCCATAATACTTAGTCTGACAGGGTTTGAGATCTGACTGATACAGACCTGAGGAGACACAATATTAAGAACAATAAATTCCAAATTTTACTATATATTAGAACAGACATAAAATATGATTACTAAAATAGAAAATGTAAGAATGGATGGTATAAAATCAATGGGAGGATGAGACATATTTTACGTACTGTGACTTGATTATTATCTGTGTTGATCACATCTGGATTTTTTTTTTATATTTAAGCATGTTTATGCATAATGTATCTATGATCTATGTTCAATGAGTGCAAATTTCCCTGCGAGACAATAAAGTACATCTTATCTTATCGTATCTTATCACAAATCAAATAAAAACTGGAGCTATTTGAGTTAAACAAGTATTGCCACTAATAAAAAGCACTATTTCTCAATGCGCAACAAGTGAACAGGAATGACACTATTGAAAGATACAGATAAAGATACAGACTGTCCAAACAGTAATGGAGACACAAGAGGTCAGTGCTTGCAGGAAACACAGAAAACAGAAAAATGTATTACAAATATACCAATCATAAACTGCAACATGCAGCTAAAAGGTTTGGATGAGGTCTTAAAAGGGTTTTAGACACAGAGTCAGCTGCTGGTTCTCAATATCAGCAAAATGCTTTATTTGTTTTTTCTATTTTGTACACCTGCTTCTAAATACACAGATAGGAAAAAAAAAGCTCCTTGAGGTCATTTTCCACAGCTGTAAAAAGCGCTGATACTCGAGCCCAGGACTTATCACGTATCTCCCCTGTGATGTCAATGCCTATCCTGATGGGCTCATGTCAGTGGCTGTAGTTCAGGCCAGGGTAAGTTTACAAACAACTGGTGCTGGCAAAAAATTAGGCTCAAGCATTTCTAGAGTCGTCCTTGTTGGCCACTGTAGTGCTGGATCAGCATATTTACACCACCGCCTCACGCATCATGAGTGACTTATGAAAGGCGTCTTTGAGCCATTGCATGTTTGATCAACATTTTATTTACAGAGCCATCATGGACATGGAAAAAGTAGAACGCTGTAAATTGTTACCGCTGTGGTCCTCAAACTCGCACAGATATGCGACTGGGGGAGCGAGAGGACAGGCAGACGCCGGCTCTCTCTTCCATGTTTGTGGTGTATAAAACTATTAACATATTTCCTCGAAAAAGGACGTGTTGCTGCTGTGGTAGTTGTTATGGTGAGTCTGTGGGACCCTGTGGTGAATCATGAGCTTATCTCCACGGTGGTTTCAACCAGTTTGGAGAAATCATTTCCAGATTTTGGAATGTGATCCAGTAAATGCATCCATGGTAATTAGTCTTTTCGGAAGCACCTCAGTGAGAAGCCCAATGGTGTAAGCTGGCCAACTGTGTGACACAGTTAAAGTGCAATCAGTCAGAGTCTAAATGGAGACAACACCCTTTCAAAGAGAAACCACAGCACCAAAATTGTCAGACAAGCTTATGTTTTTCAAAATCATCCATATAAACTTTGTTAACCACACAACAACAGCCTATTTAATGGATTTAGCCCCAGTGTCTCTCATGTATTAGCATTACATTCCAGAAAATGAGCTAAGCATTTTCCTTCTGTTCCGAAAGTATTTCAAGAATCACTAAAGACTTCTAACCATCTGGATGAAAAAGAAATTGCTCTGCTGCAAGACAAGTACGATTTATAACCTCCATTTCCTATCAAGGAGGCCAAAAATGAGATATTTCATTGCTGTCTTGTTTAACAACACAATACAAATATGAATGTGTTGTTTTGTTTGAAAATACAAAGTAATAAAATGTTAAATCAATATCTTACCACCATAAAAATCTAAACTGTATATTTAATATTATATACTATAGATAGTATTGAAAATTAAGTTTATTTTCTATTAAACAACCTACTGCATCTGAAAATCAACCATGATCTCCTGGTTCACTGCAGTTCACTGATACACAGTGACATGTGTATCTGTTGACTGAATGTGTGTATCAGATTGTCAGATGATTCATGGGAGGAGTAAACAAATCCACTGGGGTCCCACAACTCAATACAATTACAGATGAATGTCCCCTCTTTCCATCGTAAATAAAACCTTCCGAAAGACAGAGCGGAGCAACAAAACAAAGATGAAATTCATCCTCCCTTGTTCACAGTACTGAATTGTGGACTGACAGACTAGGATGCCTCCCATATTTTTCTGAGGGGGAAAGAATAAATTCCAAGCTTGTTTATGCTGTTCCAAAAATCAACTTAATACAAAAGGGGAGCAGAGAACAAAGACATCATTTACAGTGCCCCCTCAGGCAGATAATTGCAAAGATAGTGAGCACCCTATGCACACAGGAACTAAAGCTGGAGATGCTGACAATTCAATATACCAAGGGCTTTTGTTGTCTAGTTCCAAGAATTGTGCTGCTGAGCTGCCATTCTCCATCAGCAGAAGAGGATGACTCTTGACAGGTGGAAGCTTCTCCTAGCTGACAATGTGTTCTTGATGTCCTATAGGAGATCTGTCTGTGTCAAGGGTAATCCTTCTGTGTTATGACAGCACAGGGAACATTTTGGTGCATAAATAAAAAACAGAATAAGGGATTGGAAGACTGACAGGGGGATGCTGTTTAAAGTTTTGACGATTCGCCTCAATGACTCTACTAAAAATAATTATGAAGTACATCCCTGACATTTGAAGAATGTTGTTGCTTATTTTCATTTTGTAGATGTAAACATGACTGTTCCAGACAGCTGGAAATGTAAATCAACAAACCCTGTCACCCCTTTGTCACAAGTGTAGTTACTCTTATGGTTCAGGTATTCATTTATACCAAATGATAGAATGACACCTCAGGTTATGGCATCAAAAACATTTTAAAACTCAACAAATCAACTCTAAAGAACCCATACAGAACCAAGCCTCACTAACCTTGCAGGAGCTTTAACTCTACCTCAGGAGAAGCTAAAACATGCCAAACATAAATAACAGCCTGATTGAACATAAAACAAAAAGCAACCCTGGACTGTTTGGAGTCCTCTTTTATCAGATACAAACTTTTGATCATGAATTTCTTGCATGTCTGAGGCACAACTTGGGAACTTGCCTCAATGAATATGAAAAGTAAAACACAAGGTTTATATGCTCTCAATGTGGTTCTCATTTCAGAAGTTTGGACTCTGCACGCCATTCTCTAACTCTGTGTAGAGCAGTAACATCAAAACATGCCAGTGTCATCAAAACATCCCTTTGAGAGCTCTTGAGGATACAAAGTTGGGACATTTTAAAATATAAATATATATATAAATATATATATATATATATATATATATATATATATATAGTACCAGTCAAAAGTTTGGACACACCTTCTCATTCAATGTTTTTTCTTTATTTTTTTCTACATTGTAGATTAATATTAAAGACATCCAAACTATGAAGGAACACATATGGAATTATGTGGTAAACAAACAAATGCTCAACAAACCAGAATATGTTTTATATTTTAGATTCTTCAAAGTAGTTGAATGAGAAGGTGTGTCCAAACTTTTGACTGGTACTATATATATATATATGGCAAATGTGGACAAGAGTTATTCAGCATGCTGTAGAGTTTTTTAAGATTTTCAGATGATTAATTTCATAAAAATAAATAAGGAGACTGAACGTGAACCTCGCCATGCACTGTGGGCTACATGAGGCGGATGTGTTGGCTAAATGTTATGGACAGACACTTTTTAAAATCACAAACTAACAACACGACTTTGACAACATGTTTTAGGCAAATATATATATATATATATTTCTTACACTACTTTCGCAATGTCAGCAGCAGCTCAGTATGTGCTCGGAGTGAGTAATGTCAGTCTGCGTCCTAGTCTGTTGTCAAACAGAACGTGCGCAAAACCCAATTGTAAAAAATGTAAATTTAGAAGTCCGTCGCTTTCTCCCAAACTTTTCTATCCTGCTAAGCCTGAACTGAGACGTGTTTGGCAGGAGATTGGCATTGTGATACAGTCGGCATACATGTTATCTAACAAAATGCATTTACAGTAGGCAATTAAAATGTCAACTTTTAAAAGTTTCCTGAATACACACCTACCGCTTAACACTATCTACACCGGTGTATAGCGAGCGATCTACGCACGGAGCTCGCTGCTCGGCTCTCCATACATGTGCGCACGGTACTCACTGTAGGTGAAGCTTGTGAATGATTGTCAGCTTATTGTCAACAAATGTCAACTTACTTTCTGCGCAACGCATCCCATCACGAACAGTAGGTATGTTGTCATGAAAGCATGGGCCCCCAGCGACGTAACACAACTCATTTTCCTCTAATTGTTCCTTTTTGGTGCGACGCACAGTGAGCCGTGTCCCGCTCCTCTGCTTCCCTCTCATTCACCTGAAGTATCGGGAGCGCGCTTCCATCGTTCGTGGGCGAACTCGAACAGAGGGCCAGACCTCTAGTTTAAAACCCTCCTATTCTTGACTTTAAAGCTACTTTCCCTCTATATATGACATGTACTTAATAATAATGTATATATATGTATATATATGATGACCATACACTTATATATTTACAGTACCAGTCAAAAGTTTGGACACACCTTCTCATTCAACTACTTTGAAGAATCTAAAATATAAAACATATTCTGGTTTGTTGAGCATTTGTTTGTTTACCACATAATTCCATATGTGTTCCTTCATAGTTTGGATGTCTTTAATATTAATCTACAATGTAGAAAAAAAGAAAAATACTTTTGACTGGTACTGTAGTTCTAGCTATTATACTTATATTGCCTAAATTCGTTCCTTCTTCCAATCTAGGCGAACAGATACAGGAAAAGGAAAATGTTTTATTGTTATGCTTGCCTCATGAATTCAGCAATTAGTGATTGTATTATTTGTTTATTAGCTTATAGTATTAGCAATGACTAACTGTAGTTCAATCTAAACTAAATGAATGCATGAATAAACGTATGAATTTACAATTATTTTGTCCGTGTTTCACAATTATATTGGAGCCTGGGCAAGACAGTCTAAAATAAAGGAATTAAATATAGTCACTGCTGCACAATCATTTATAAAGACTTATGTATGTTTCCAAAAAAGCAGTGCAATTGGCCACACAGACTTTAAAAACGCCTGCTCCTAAACAAGTTTAGCATCTTTTATATGACTCTACCGGCTTACGTTTTGGGAGGAAGAGAAAAACGAAGCAATTATGGGGGAAATTAGTGAGGTTGTGTTGTTTTCACACCATCGATCAGCCTTTTATTTTTTCCAGGACAGAGTCATTGTTGATACTGTCACTAGATGGCACCAAAGTAAGAAAGTTAAAAAAAATCCTTCACCTTTTCATTAAAACAAAGAGATTTATCCTTGGCTTTATAGGTCTACTTTTATTTGCATTAAAAAGTGAATTTGTGGTGAATCTAACTAGTTTAACTTTGTCATTTGACTAGAAAAAGGGAAGATAGAGCTACACTATACACCTCATCATTGTTTGTTGTCTGCAGGTGTCCATTAGTGGTAGCACGAGGCATTAGATGGTGTCAGTGTAGACTATTTGCTTGCTTATAAGATAAGATAAGATAAAATAAGATAATCCTTTATTAGTCCCGCAGCGGGGAAATTTACAGGATTACAGCAGCATAGATATAGTGCAAACAAGGTACATAGTAGAAAAAACAAACAAGTATTTTAAATAAGTAAGTAAGAAAAATAAAAAATCCACAAAAAATAAAAGAAAATCTTATAAATACAGACAGAATAATTATGGTTATAGTATTGCACAGTATTACTAAGGTCAATATAATGGTTAATTTATGCATGGACCACCGACAGTTGAGCATTGTTGTTTCACCGAAACAGCTCACTATGTGTAGGCCTACATGAAAAAAGTGATTAGGCAATTATTATTTTCAAATAAAGGGCCTGTAGTTATATATACCATTTGAACTAAAATCCAGTACAATCTCATTAAATTGAGCAGTGGCATAATATAGCCTAATGATATGCAGCCCTTGCATTCTGTGCAACGTATTGTGGCAGGTATTTAAGAACAGGTATTCAGTGTTTTAGCCTATAGCTATAGCCAGTGTAATATATGAGGACCATACACTTTTATCTTTAGTTCTAGCTATTATACTTATATTGCCTAAATTATTTCCTACTTTCAATCTAGGCTAACAGATAAAGGAAAGGAAAATGCTTTATTGTTATGCTTGCCTCATGAATTCAGCAATTTGTGATTAGGCAAAAAATAGAAAATGTTATTTTTTCTACAGGCACTTCAACGATTCTTGCACACAGCTATGCAATTCAGCAAATTGCACTTATGACAGATAGTGACAGGCTTTTTTAAAAATAAAAATAAAGACCCTGTAGTTATATACCATTTGAACTCAAATCCTTTCTGTGAAATCCAGAACAATCTCATTGAATTGAGCAGTGGCATAATATAGCCTAATGATATGCAATGTATTGTTGCAGGCTCAGCTGAAACCGGCACTGACAGCGGATGACACTAGTGGCACCTGCCGCGGAAGGATAGCTGCAGGGCCGCTGCTGAAAGTAGGGCGCAGCTCTTTGAACGCATCACATCCGCCAGATTTACCAGGAGTCACCGTTCCCATTATCTTTTTAATTAACCTAACATTACCATATGCATTTACAATATAATCATCTTAAATATGTTTGTATTTAATTGCATTTAAAGCCCAAACGTCGTGAGCAGCAGACCCCGCAGTTTGATCTCCCAGATGTGTTTTTGCGCCCTCTTGTTTCCCGTCGGACAGATGAGGGACGGACACCAAACAGCCACGTAGTGAACGGAGAAGCTCGCTAAAGGGTGAGAGTTTGTTGTCTTTTCATACACTTGCTGAAATTGTCATTTTCTAATTTCCTCACGGGGTTTTGTAACACACTGATGCGGCAGCCGGTCATCTGTTGATTGATTTTAAATATTTGAGAAATCACTCCTGTGCTCGTTAGCGTTAGCGAGTTAGCATTTTTAGCTTGACAGGTCCCGTCGTAAACACGTATAGCTTGCTAGCTGCTGTCTCCCCAGCTAATCTTGCACTAAGTCTATCCTGCTTGTCATTAGCCTGTGGAGTTTAACTAAAGCCCAGTCAATATATCAGCCTTTACACCTCACGAAAATGACCTTTTATCAACTACTGTCTCGTTGTCATTGCTCCTGAACCGGTGACTTCATCAAGACAGTGTGAACCCCGTGATGGAGCATCTCCGCAGTGACTTAGACTCCGGGGTCAAAGGTCACCATCAATAGCCAATGCATTGTGACACTGTGATCGGGCTGTAAGTCGACAGCTGCATAAAGAGCTGTTAATAAAGAGATGACCTAATGCGTGACTCTTTTTAAAATCCATAAATGCAAACAAGGGGCCTTGCCTGTTGCCAAATGTACACAATATGTAAACATGGCTTATATTTGATCTGAGTTGTTGGTGCAAATTCTGAAAACATGCATCAGAAGGAGCAGCTGCGTATGTTGAAGTTATCTCTGACTCATCAACAGCTTCTACAGATTCCTACAAAGATTTAATTAAATCAGTTGCAACTGTTTTGGCCTTCCATAGTTTGTCGTGTCTGTGTCAAAGTAAAGGAATTCATTGTTAGTTTTTCTATATTTAACGAGACACAATCTACTTAACAACCAAGCCAGCTTTGTAAGCCCTTGACTCTAGCTTATGTTTGAAATGTGTAGTGACATAACATCCTTAGTGTCTAAGACAGATGGAGCTACAACTTCTTCTGTGATGTATTTTGATCTTTATAATGTGCCATATGTATTTATTGTTTTTCTATTTTTTTAGTGCCGTCTGTGTTCAGAAGTGTCCCTGGATACTGACATCCCAGCAGCTGTCCTGTCTCCTAAGAAGATGGTTCTGTGAGAGGTTCTTTCTTGAGTGGCAGCGGCAAATTGTGACTTTTCAGTTTCTTAATGGAAATGGATAGTAACCAATCAGAAGCAGCTCAGATGGAGGCTAATGCTTATCAAGAACACCATGTTATAAAATCCAAAGCGGAAGGTGAAACGCTATTGAAACAACAAGGGCTGGACAACACACAACATGCAAAAGGGGATATTCATAATGGTGAGTACTGACAATGTCTCGCCCCTAATCAAAATCACAAGGATTTCCAAGACTTGAAATCATTATGTGTTGGACCTGTTTATAACACAATATATTCCTTTGGAAATGACAGTCCTTGTACTGCGATTAGCACGTGTTCAGCTCTGCTCTGTAATATGCAAAGTTTTTTCCCCTTTAGGCATAATACAGATAACAGTTGTATGCTGCTATGCATGACCTGTTTTGGTGGCTACTACAAGGCCCGAGGCTTTCTACTGCTCTATGTGACATGGCTCTTTGAACTGATGTGATTAATAAAAGTTACTAAATGTAACTCTAATTAGTCATCTCAAGGCAGCCACTATGCTTATAGTCTACATTGGTTAAGGGTAAAAAGAAAAATACATTTGTCAATATGAAAATGAATTAATATATTTTCTGGGAAAAAAGGTAAAAGTCAATGCAGCCGAGAGCAATTTCCCCGACAATTGCCCACAGGAAAGTTATTTTCCCAGCATTGACATCACCACCCCCACTCACTAGCAAAACAGAACTCTCCATGACTACTGTGCTGGATTTGTTTGTCAGTGGTGTCTCCTTTAATTAGCATGTGGGAATATTTTTTCAGTTATTGGAATCCAACAGTTTCATAGTGGTATGAATGTTTTCTCAACAATCGTAACTATGTTGCTGCGGACTGTGAGGGTGTGGTTTGATCAGATTTGCTTCATTGTGGCCTGGCAACATAGGCAAACAATCCCAACTGTGATCAGGTTTTGATTTAAACTCTGATTGGTGCAAAGACATATGTGTTATTTTTCCAGCTAAGCCCTCCCCATTTCAAACCATTGAGAAGAGCATAGACAAAACAGCACAGACAGAAAGAGTCATGTAAAATAACCAAAACTGTTCCAAATTTTACAGAAAATAAAGTGTTTTTGTTTGGCCTAATTGCCCATAGTATGTGGCTGATAAAGAGAATAGGTTGACAGGGCCTTAAGATATGTTTATCTTGCAAGAAGGGCCCTAAGTGTGCGCCACGTGCTGCATTAATGTTTCCAGACATCTTTTTCGCTTCAGCTATTGTAGATTGACAGAGTTGCCCAGCCAGCTTGCCAGGTGGAACTCTTTCCCTTTGCAGTAGAGTGCACAAGAATGTATCATGAATAATTGTCAAATTCCTTCAGGCTTTCTTCTCACTACTCTTTCAGGTCCTATCTGTTCAGATGTGATGCCAAATGGAAACGGACTGGCAGAGGACTTTAGTGCTGAAGGGAACACTCATATAAATGGGTCCCTGCCTCTGGCGGCCCCTCCCCAGAGCACCAGCTCCCCTGTCAACTCCCAGACCCAAGAGCCCTCCCCAGGTTTGGCTGCTTTTCCACCCATGATGCTAGAGAAGTCTGAGGGGGCTAGTGCTGAGATCATGGTTCACAAGGGTGATTCATTGCAGTCGCTCAGACTCAGTATGCCTATGCAGGAGACTGAATTGTGTAAGCATAAACTTATGTGGAGTGAATGCCCCCTCTATACCCCCCTGTATTATAACCTAATTTTGCTGTGGGATGTTTTGCTTTTTTTTGGCTTATGTACACATCCATTTTTACTTCCTTTTCTGTGTATTATCTGAACAGAATGATTCAGTGAGACTTTATTTTAGTAGTTTGAGTCTACCCCCTTTCTGCACCTTGCATACATTGCATTTGATTGTTTGGTTAGAATTCGGTGTGGGTGCTTCATTTGGAACACTATTTGGACTAATGGCTGCGTTTTGGAACTAATCCCTGTTGTATGTCATCTGTTTGGAGGTATTTTAAAGTCAGGCACAGTTGCCTTGCTGAATGTTATGAAATGTAATATTTTTAGGCTTGGCACAAGCTGTGGTGATTTAGTTTGGATTAATCATTATATCTCCCACACAGAATATATGTAGCGCATGAAGAATCCTACAGCATCTATTTTGATTGCACATGAATATGACTGATCGAATGTACAATCTGTTTAATACATTTATACATGCCGTCATTTAACTCCTTGCAATATTTGCCGCATAGTTGTTGCAGTCATTACTGAATTAAAGTTTTTATATTCGCATACACTAACCGAGCAAATGGAGACAGTGATACAGCATGGGGCACCCTTTAAATATATGAGTGTAACCCAGTACTGTTGCAGTGCAGTTTGTGACTTACTAGTTTTGCTGGCTTGTGCCAAACACAGGTTACCTCCACAAGGATTTACATAGCTAACTCCAATTTGAATAATTTGTTTACTATTGCTGAGTGACCAGTGAGGACAGGATTCCGGACCTTTTAAAACCAACATTATAGAGGTATTTACATGGAATAAACATGAGCAACATACTGCTCATTGCTAGGATTATAACCTGAACAGTCATAATACCGGGTCTTGTGTAAATAAAGAGCTGTAGTGTAGTTGGGCAGTATGAAAGTAAAGTGATTTTTTTTTTTATGGCCTAACATACTTTCTTTTTAGCCAACCTGAAGCCATCATTGGAGATGGAGAATGAGGAGAAAATTCGCATGGAGGCTCGTCGACGTCTGGAAGACCAACTCAAACAGTACAGAGTTCAGAGACACAAGGAGAGGGTGAGTTAATGGATTAGCTGTCAGGTTACGGACAGCACCAGTTATTCTTCTATTTCCCCTTGAGGTTCTAATGTTTCCAAAACCAGTTTGGCAGCTTCAGCATTATGTTAAAGTGAAATTTCAACCATTAGACAACTATCTTAATTTGATTCTGCGTATGTGTCCTGCAACTTGTGCGTGACGGCTCATTCTCAGCTGATGTTAGTAGCTAAAAATTCTATTTTCTTGGAAAAGTAATCCAAAAGATAAACAGTTTAACCCTTTCATGCATAGAGGCCACTACAGTGGAAAGCTATTCAAATGTTGTTTTATTGTATATGCATGGGTTTTGATGGCATAGTTGCACATCAGCCACTACAGTGAGCGCTATTGTAGTGGCTGATGTGCAACTATGCCATCAAAACCCATGCATATACAAGAAAACAATATTTGAATAGCTGTCCACTGTAGTGACCTCTATGCATGAAAGGGTTAAGAGGTGTAGAGGCCACAACTTTCACTTTTGAGAAATGTTTAGCAGTGTTTGGCTCCATTCTTTATAGTTTCTGTCATTGCTATTTTATAATTTAATATGGTATATTGTGTGTTTCAAGCTGAGCAGCCTTGGGTAAGATTTGATCAGGGTTGTCATAACCATGGTTCATTTCTTTTTATTTCTAGTCTCACCGCACCACCCCCAAGAACAGGCCATTCAGCACCCTGGATCCAGAGCTCATGCTGCATCCTGAGGATCTGCCTAGGGCCAACACTTCATCTATGACCACGGAGTATTCCTTCCTGAGGACCAGTGTCCCCCGTGGTCCCAAACTGGGAAGCTTGGGAATTCCCCCCTCCAAGGAGAGAAAGTCCAGATCACCCCGCCCGAGCAAGATCCACTCCTTAGCCGACTACCAGTCTCCTGAGAATGGTGGTACAAGTGGAGGAGGAGGAGGTGGAGTTAGAGCAGCAGACTCTAACACCATGAACTCCCTCCAGTCCACCATTAGCTCAACGTCTACTTTGTCTGAGCTCAGTGTGATGTCGGAGGGCAGCACCTGTGAGACGGAAACACAGCCTGGTGCTTCTCTCAAAGTTAGGGACAATGTGTCAGAAATGGACGGCAGTGAATCAGGAACGAGGCCAGGGAACGACGGCAACGACAGTGACAGCTCGTCTTACAGCAGTGTGTCTACCAGGGGGGCATACGGGATGCTCTCCGCAGCGGTGGAAAGGCAGCAGGGGCCCTACACGGTGGAGGGGAGGGAGATTGCCGCTGAGGCCATGGGTCAGTTCCCCTCCCTGCAGGAAGTGTTGCAGGCAGCGAGTGAGGAGCAGCACCTGCTTGAGCTCGAACTGGAGAAGGAGAGGGAAGGGATTGGGGAGCCTCGAAGCCGCAGGGACAGTTTCTCCAGCAGGTATTTGTCAACATCAGATGGGGAAGGAATATAAAAATGACTAAAATCGACAGTTCTTGGCGTTGACGTTGAGTTTACAGCCAAATTTAAGCCAATATTACAGTTCTCACATTGATTGCTGGAACTTACACATTTGGCATTTTAATAAGACACTCATAATGATCACATCTCTTGCAGTGTTTCTCTGGAGAGTTCAGTGATGGGCCATGATGATATGCTGCAGGTGTTGAAAGAGAAAATGAGACTGGAGGGTCAGCTTGAGTCTTTGTCATCTGAGGCCAATCAGGTAAAGTAACATTGATTTCTGTGCCTTCTGCACAATCACCTATCCATGCATATGCTGTACAGGAGTGGACAAAATACCCATGAAAGTTTATTTTTCGTATCTAGTATCTGTTTTTTCATTCACCAAAATCTTTTACTAAAGTTACCTAACGGTGCTAATTGTGTTTGCATAAACAGTGGTAATTACAAATCAGCAAACACCGTAATATGTTGTGTGCCATGTTCAACTTCGCCTGCTAATGACTGCCAGTTCATGCATCGCAGCCTCCAAAAAGATTTAATTTAGATTAATGGCTGTTTATTTACTCGCCCAGATGACTCTCTACTGGAAGCCAAAACTAATTGGGCTTAAGAGCTGACCTCACTGTCCTTTCCTCCAGGCTCTCAAGGAGAAGACAGAGCTTCAGGCCCAGCTTGCTACAGTGAATGCTCAACTGCAGGCTAAGAAAGAGGAGGCTCAAGTCAGCCAGGAGAAGCAGAGTGCCCTCACCACAGAGGTCGGCACACTGCGGAAAAACTGCAACCAGCTAGAGAAGGCCATGGTGGAGCTCCAGGGCAGTCTGGAGAGCAAGAATGCCGGTCTGACTTCTCTAAGCAATGACCTGAAGTTGGCTGAAGACCAGTACAACAGGCTGATGGGGAAGGTGGAGGAGATGCAAAACACTGTAACCTCGAGAGACAATACAGGTGTGTGATGGAGACCCAGATAATAAATTAACTACTTATTTAATTGTGCTTTTGACTTAATTAACCACACAGCCCACTGGTTTGCATATCATAACTCGTGTTTAAATTACATGTTTTGGTTTTGGACTTTTGCAGTCCAAGAGTTGCGACAGCAGTTGGGTGGTCTTCAGAACCAACTTCAGCAAGTCCAGATGGAGCGCACCACCCTTCAGAGCCGAATGAAGACTTCCCAGGCTGAAATTGATTCACTTCAGCAGCTCAGACAGTGGTACCAGCAGCAGCTAGCTGTGGCCCAGGAGGCCAGAGTTCGACTGCAAAGCGAAATGGCAAACATGCAGGTGAGGTTGATTCTAATGCAGTTGGTTTTTCCATCATGGCTCGACATTTGTCAGACAATAGTTCATGTGACACTTTTTATCTGGTTTTTTTTCCCTCCCAGGCTGGACAGATGACTCAGAATGGTGTTCTGGAACATTTGAAGCTGGATAATGTGACTCTGTCCCACCAACTCACGGAGACCCAACACCGCTCTATCAAAGATAAAGAGCGTATTGCTGTTCAGCTGCAGAGCATTGAGGTATATCTCCAACATGACTTTGTGAATATGCTATCATCAGCTTTGTAATGTCTTTATATCCACTTAGGAAATAAGCCATATCTTAAGGTGATTATTCAGTCCAAGGACCTTAGAGAAAACCAGGCTTATTTAAATGACCACGACTGAAATGTTGTCTTATTTGTTTTTTTAAATGATTGTAGCACATTGTTTAAAACATTTTACTGTCTGTGATTTAGACCGACATGCTGACCCAGGAAGCTGCTTATAAGCAGATCCAGGATGCAAAGAACATGGTGGAAGATGATCTGCAGCGTAAACTGGAGGAGTTTGAGGATGAGCGAGAACGCTTAGTAAAACTGGCCAACACGGCCAGCACCCTGGAAAGGGAACTAGAGCAGGTAGCCAAGGCATTTGTTTACCACCTCGTATGTTCAGTAAAATGTGTTTTGAATTCTGCTCTAAACTGCCTACCACTCTCAAACTTTCTTAGGCAAAGTTGATCCTTTCTCAGAAGGACATTCAGCTTCAGTCCCTCCAGAAAGAGCATCTGGAGCTGATGCGCCAGCTGACCACCACTCAGGACAACCTGCAAACCAAAGAACAGTCCATCAACCAGCTAGAAGCCCGGTACTTGGAGCTGGAGGCCCAGCTGGCTGAGCTGCAGACAGAGGGCAGCGCCAAGGACGACAACATCCAGTACCTCCAAAACGAGAAGATTGTCCTGGAGGTAGCGCTGCAGTCAGCCCGGGCTGACAAGAGCCAACTAGACGAGGACGCTGAGCGACTCGGAGAGGATGTTCTGGTGGCTTCAGATATCTTGGATCAACTCAGACAGGATGTCCAGATCAAAGCCAATCAGGTATGATATAGGTGGGAGGAGAAAAAAATAGAACGGCAAAAGGAAACTTTAAATAATGGCATTAAAAGAAAACCCCAAGCATGATTGAACCATTACCAATGACTTAAAAAAAAAAAAAAAGTGGCATTCCCTTGTCCCTTTGGGCTTCAATATATTCCCATCTACTTCTGCAGTGACACCTTGAGTTACATATGTTATGGTCAAATACTGTCTCAGACATGGTGAGCAGTAATTATTTTGGCATAAAGAATTGTGGGAATTGCTGAGCTGCTAGTGACTTGGATAGACATTGCCATGCATTTCTCAGATTGCTCTTTTTTTTACCTTTTGTCATGAAGGTGTGTATTTTCAATTTGGCTAAAGCTGTAAAATTCAAGAATTTATACATATTTCCATTGGGTTTTGCTCAATCACGATGTATTGAATAATGAAAGGCCTTTGCTTTGTTACAGATTGAAGCGCTTCAACAAGAAAATAGTTCCCTGAAGAGACAAGCTCAGAAACTGAAGGAACAGTATCAACAACAAAAGGTAATTCATCCTCCTTACCCTTACAGACCATGAAACAAGGTACAGCTTTCTCTTACTGGGTAAAGCTTTTACAAGCCAGTGTAGACTTGACATAAATTTTGTATTTTTATTACATTTACTTATAAAAGAAATCTCCCAGCTAACTAAGGTTGATGCTGATGTTTTTGTGGGTGGATGTATTGTAGAGCCAGATGGCTGTCATCTCAGAAGAGTGCTGGTTGAAACGCCTCAGTGGATTGAGCGGGGGTGGATGTTACTCATTTTTCATTGACAGGCTGTCAGAAAGAGGGTGGAGTTGATTGACAGAATGACAGAAATATGAATAGTATTGGAGTTCTTTCAAGACTTAAGCTTTTTTAGACCCTTCAGACTCGAGCATTAACATTCATCTTGGTGCACCAAAATGTACTGGTGACTGCTTTCAGCAATCCGTGGAAAGCAAAATAGTGTACCTCTAGTGCCAAAGAAGAAAAAAAACTGGCTGCATTATAGACAAACTAATATGTCCTTTCACTGCATCTGAATAACTATGTTAATGGTATGTTAAAGTCAGCGATGTGCGAGGTCCACAAATGTAGCATGACTGATTAACTACTTGTTTCCCACCATCCTCTACACCTTTAACAAGTAAGATGAGATATTACGATGAAACGTCGGTTTTTGGTTCATAGCAAAGTGTGAAATATAATTTACTCAATTTACGCTCAAACGCAGGTTCCTAAAGGCACAAAAACATACATGACCTACTTAAACAGCTGAACCTAAATACAACTTTGTAAAGATCCTGTTATATTTAGTGATGTCTTGCTTTATTTAGTTTAATGTGTGTTTTCATGTAAGAAACCAACACAAAGCTATTTAGGCTGAAAAAGTAAAGCCTGTAGAATATGTTAGAACTTCTTATTTTTAGTTTGCTATAACCATGTGAAATGTATCTCTCTCAAGCTTAGAGATGATGCAGTGTGGGATTCAAATACTGCAGCCCTCTCTCTTGCACTTTTTCTACAGTATGTTGTTAAATAATTTTTCCTGCTGCCTCAGAGTCGAGACAAATATGAGGGGCACTCCTTGAGAGCAGACTATCCTTATTTCAATAATTAGACACATGGTTATTGACTTATCAGGTGATGGTGGAGGCCTACCGCCGGGACGCCAGCTCCAAAGACCAGTTGATCAGTGAGCTGAAGTCCACCAAAAAGCGCCTGTTGACGGAGGTGAAGGACCTGAAGCAGGAGCTGCTGAGCGCTCAGGGGGAGAAGCAGACGGCAGAGCTGGAGCAGGCTCGGCTGCAGAAGGAGGTGATGAGAGTCCAGGAGCAGATGAACAACATGGAGGCCCATCTGCAAGCCATTCAGAATGAAAGGGATCAGCTAGAAACCCAGATCCAGGTAATTACAAATATACTTGAATGTGTGCAATATTTCTTCTCAAATTTAGTTCACAAAGTACTTTAACAATAAAAGTAAAATAAATGTTGATGTCAATGTTCTGGGTTAAGTACACACGTGTTTAAATAACCAGTTTGTTGTCAGCAGGTATAGTGTAAATCATATTTGTAATGTGAAGGATCCTGTTTTTCTCCCAATCTAGTCTTTACAGTTTGATCAGAGCCAACTAGCAGCAGTCACAGAACAGAATGAAGGCCTGAGGAAACAGGTGGAGCAAATGGAGGGTGAAGCCAAAAAGTGAGTCATCTGCTGGATAGAGTTATGGAACTCTTGAATGTCTCCCACAGTAATGATTTGGACCATGGTGCATATCTCTGTTATCAGGTGCTATTTATAAATATAAATAAAGGCTTTTTATATAGTGCTTATACAATCCCTGATCCTTTTTGAAATGCGGTTTTAAAAAGTACATCCATCGGCATCACTACGCTCTGTTTGTGTGCCTTCTATGTCTGTAAATGAAATGTGATTTTAAAGATGTATCTCTCCGCACACCACTTTTGTTCATATGAATGTATGATCTGCTGTCAGAACGACCTGGTTTCCCCATGGACATTTTTAACTTAATTTCCTGTCTGCATCTAACAGGGCCATCACAGAGCAGAAGGTGCGCGTGAAGCGTCTGGGGACAGATTTAACCAGTGCTCAGAAGGACATGAAGGCCAAACACAAGGCTTACGAGAACGCTGTGGGCATACTGAGTAGGAGGCTGCAAGAGGCTCTGACTGACAAGGAGACTGCCGAGGCAGAGCTGGTCAAACTCAAGGCCCAGGTGTCTAATGGGGGAAACAGCCAGGCCTTACAGGTACTGTATAAAACTGCAGTTACTTGAAAAATAAGCATTCTACAGTGTGCAGGCTCTCATCCATTTACGGTCCACAGGAATTGAAAATAGGTTACAGGAGCGGTGTGACTCTTCCTACCATTTCACAAAGATTAGGAAGCCTAAGGTAGTTTGGATACAAGGTCTATAAAACCTGTTTTGCTTGCACTGAATACAATCAAAAGTTGTCAGTGTGGCAACTGTCGTGCAAAACTGAAAAATAAGAAACATTTTTATCTCCTCTTTGAATTTAAGGAGTACTTTATGCAGTTAGCTTGTTGTACTATAAGTGCTTGCCCATAGTCTTTTTTTTTTTCACAGAAACAATTACACCGTTAAAAAAATAAATTAATAGGATAGCCTTCAATCTACCCTTGTCCTTAACTCACATGTTGTAAACATAAAGATATTTGTCATTTCATTTTGAATAATTCTGGATAACCCAATGTGTTGAGTAACTGCAACGTATTGAAATACAGTGTGGTTTTATCTGCCATCCAGGAGAAGATTAAGGCTCTGCAGGCTGAGCTACAGGCTGTGGCCAGCAGCAAGACTATGCTAGAGAAGGAGCTGCAGGAAGTGATCAACCTCACCTCCACAGAGCTGGAGGACTACCAGGAGAAGGTCATGGAGCTTGAGGATGAGGTGAATAATGATCAGTCAAATGTTTACTGCATTTTTTTTTTACCCTTTTTGATGTCGATCACAGCCCTGTATGAGCAGTATGTTTACTCTTGTCTAGTCGCTCAATTCACGTATTTTACTTTGTATTAATGACATGAATTGATTTCACAGCTTCAAGAGTCCAGATGCTTCAAGAAGCGGATTCGAAAGTTAGAAGATGCCAACAAGAAGCTAGCACTGGAGCTTGAACATGAAAAAGGGAAATTGGCAGGATTGGCACAGTCCCACAATACACTGCGGGAACATTCCAACATTTTGGAGTCTGCCTTAGCTAAGAGAGAGGCAGATCTTGTCCAGCTCAACTTGCAGGTGAATAATTGAATCTTGTGTTTTTTTATTACCCCTGTATTGTAAAGTCTTGTGGGGCTTGTATGCCAAAATAGAAAAAAAAACATATTACTTTTTTACAGGTTCAAGCTGTTCTGAAGCGTAAAGAGGAAGAGGACCAACAAATGAAGCAGGTGGTTCAAACGCTTCAGCTTGCAATGGAAAAAGAGAAAACCAAAGTCAATGACCTGAAAGAACAGGTAGGAGCTCTAAGGACGCAGTATGTTCTCCTTTTCAAGTTGAAATGCAGACGCACCTAATTTTAATTTTGCCTTTCTAATGATTACAAAAGGTCTGTAATTTGAGTATATATTTTGACATAATTTGCTTGGCACAAGGCACAGAAGAAGAAGAAGAAGAAGAAGCCTTTAAGAATTATAAAAGTTAGAAAGTGGAAATGTGACACGTGTCCATAGAAAGTCCAGTAGCTTTCGTGAAGCATTTGGCTCTACTAGGGTCTTTCGGATTGTACTAATGTGATGTGTCCTTTAGGTGGCAGCAGCAAAGGCTGAAGCGGCCCACAATAGACGCCACTACAGGGCAGCTATGCTGGAGCTGTCAGAAATCAAAAAGGACCTGCAGGCCAAAGAGGACCTGGTCAAAGCTCTGCAGAGTGAATCCCACAAACTACAGTATGTGCATTTGACTGAATTATAGAATGCAGTGACTTTTGGCAAATTGCTTCTGTATCTATATATTATATCTTACCACTGATTTGTCATTAAATATTTCTTACTCTGCAGAGCTCAGGATGAGCAGCATTCTCAGGAGGTTTCCAGGTTCCAAGAGGATCTGGCTGAGGCCCATTCACAGCTCCAGATCCTCCAGAAACAACTGGACGAGGAACTGGCCAAGCAGCCCCTCACTAACCAAGAGGTAAGAGAACGACTTGCACTGAAATATTTTGCTGATGGTGACTGTTATTTAAAAATCTTTATGAAGCAAATGCTATAGACACAATGCAGTTTGTTTTATTATATTGATTTTGTAATACTTTTTGATTTATAATACAACATTTTCACCATGTACTCTTTTATCATTGTTCTGGGAGGAAGACTTTCAGTGACACTGATGTCTAACATTGATTGCTCGTTCAGGTTGAGGACCTGAAGTGGGAGGTGGAGCAAAGGCAGAGGGAGATTGATGCTCAGAAGCAGCAGCTGGATATGATGGAGCAGTGTCAGCACAGGGAGCTAGACAACCTACAGAGAGCTTTGCAGGCAAGTCTTCAATTTCCACTTGTAAAAGATGGTAACAAAGCGTGTTACTTAACTAGATGTTTAAAGAAATAAAACGTTTCAGTATTTGCAGATGCACGGAATAACTTATACTAAAGATGATTGTCTGTCTCAGAACATCAAAGTGGAGCTGGAGTCGGTACAGGATGATCTGAGCGGCACCAGGAAGGACAAGTTTATGCTGCAGGCCAAAGTGGGTGAGCTGAGGAACAGCATGAAGACGATCCTTTTGCAGAACCAGCAACTAAAACAGGACCTCAAACAGACTCGTCTGAGGAAGGTAAGGCACCATGTATTTCACTGTGAACATTTTAGTGCTTTCCAGCCACAGCAGCTTTTTAAATTGTGTGTAAACCCCTGAATCATCATTTGTCATCACATATGAACACTCATAATTTATGCCAATATTTCAAATCGGCCAATATTGGCCTCTAATCATGTCCAACTCATTAGTCGGGCTCTAGTGTTTTGGCATCAGGACTATCACATACTTTGACTATTAAACATTAGTATTATATACATATCAGCTATAATCAGACAAAATAAATTTAAATAATTTATAAAAAAGTGTTTTTTTTGTATTTTACATTGACAGCAGTGAGTACTCGCTATGTTTTTAAACCGCTGAGGTGTACCCATTCATTTCTATGACTAATGCATACAGAACAAAGCTTTAAAGACAAATGTTGCAAGTATAATTCCAGTAAGAAATGCCTGCTAAAGATAACAGACTAAATACATACCTTAACTGTTTTTTTGGAGCAGCAGCGTATGGAAATGAAGAGTGATGGAAACCCATCCAACCCAGTGACACCAGTTAAGATTCCAGACTGCCCAGTGCCCGCCTCCCTATTGGATGAGTTGCTGAAACCATCAACTTCTGTCAACAAAGAGCCCCTCAACAACCTGCACAACTGTCTACGGCAACTCAAGTAAGCCTCTTGTTCTCACCAAATGACTTGGTTAATGGAGCTGCATTTCACATTATGAACATAAATATTGCAGCAAACAACTATTTGCTAAGTAAAGATAGCAGAGTAAATTCTACCTGAACATAGAATGAAGTCGCTCTCCCTCTGTGTGTGTGTTATTATCTGAGCTTCTTCTTGCTTTGTTGAAAAATACAGGCTGGCCATGCATGCTTTTAGTGCATGTTAGTGAGCGTGCCCCACTGGTTATCCCACGACCGCTGCTCTGCACTGTTCTCCTACAGCGGTTAGCTAATAACTCCATCCCGATCAACATAGTCGTTGCGAAAGCGTAGTACCCACCCTCTCTTTATTACTCAAGTAAACACTGTCAGCACTTTCTCTTTTTTTTTTTTTTTTGCAATGTTAGCGCTGTAAGCACCGATAGCTATGTGCTGCCGGCTGGCCATTGCCATCGAGAGGCAATCAAATTGCTCCCAATCTCGAAATCTTGCACCTTTTTTTTTTTTAACATTATCATTGTACCTACATGAAGTTTTTTGTTGTGTAGTGCTGAGCAGCTATCCAAATGCCAGAATACATGTAATGTTTATTTTTTCATCAGGGAGGAGATGGACAGCCTCCAAAGGCAGATGGAAGAACACACAGTGACGGTACATGAGTCAATGAGCTCATGGACGAACACAGAGGAGGGACTTGCTCAACTGGAGCTTGAAAACAACATCTCCAAATCATCAACATCGCTAAGCAACATGGTTGTGGAAAATAACAATGAAGCAGAACAGCAGCAGTCATAATAGAATAACTTTTCTCAGGCCATAAGAGGGAGAGTGGAGTTTTATCCACAAAGGCACTTTTCAGCCCCCTATTCCCTTTCTCTTTTCTTAACAATTGCTGCCAACATTTGGCATTCTCCCATCAGCACAGACGTGCTTCTTCAGAGTAATACATTATATACCATAGCTTTATTCTTTCCTCTTTATTTGATAGTTGTTTATATTTTTGTTATGCTATTGTCACATTTATTTATTTAGAGTTAAAAAATGACAACTTATCTGACAGCCTCTACAAGAGGATCACCCATCTCCTATCATAGATACAGATATGGTCTAGTATGGACTGTTTAACTAATCTTTTAGGCCAGTTTTCCCCTTTTGAGTCATCAGGTTTTTTTCTCTAAAATGTATTCATCATCTTCCTGGCAATATAAAATCACTGGCTTTGTATGCTGCTTAATGATGGCTGACATTATTTAAAAAAGTGTTATGGTGACAGAAACAAACCCTTAGTCTGCCACCAGACTGGCTATGAACTGTTCTTCCATTTCTTTGTGCCTGTGTACGAGAGCAGTTTCTCATCTATGATTTAACTGATGTGGTTACACATCCACATGATTTCTAAGCAGTTGATGAAACATCAATCCTTTTCATGGTGTTAAAAGTCATGCGCAATTTTTTTTTGTATTGCCTCTTGTTAAACTGCAGTGTTTCTTACATTAATTGTAACCATATCACATTGGGTTCTTACACTTAAAACATTAATCTCAGTTATATATGGAGGTGTTTTGTCTAGCATGGACTGCAGTAATTTGTACGCACAAAAGCCTTAAGCAATCTCTAATATGCTGATAAGGACTCAGTTGGTTTGAATGAGCATATTTCTGCTGAGGGTGTGTAATATGTTATATTGTATGTTTGTGCAAATCCTTACTGAAGAACGGTTTATTGTAAAATAAGTGGGTCACATCAACGGAGAAAGAAAATTGTACAATGAAGCAGGAATGTTACTACTTCTAACAGCAGGTGCAATCAGTTGTGTTCATTTTCTGTTACATTTGGTACGTATTTACAAGAATTTACTACCCCTAAATCAGATGTTATACTTGTTTTATGCTGTTTCATGGATAAGGGGATAAGTTAATTGTTTCTAGAGGTTAATATATAAATTTCCTTTTTTTGTATGATTGTTAAGTCATAATTGTTTATTAGTGTAACAAAGATGAAATACAAAACATCAAATGCAAACAGCTGCACTAAAAAGTCAGTGTAGAGGGGCCATTCAATGGTACAGTATAGCTTTCTTTAAACAACCTCACTGCAGCTGCTGTGTTGATGTTCATTCCCACTCTAAAAAAAATGTTTAAACAGCAATGTATGCTTATGAATTTCCAAAGGGACAATACATATTTTGAAAATAATGCTTACTGAGGGAAATAACATCAAATGTATTGATATGCTGTGTTCTGAATTTTTTGTGGGGACTGTATCTTCCAAACTACCTTTCACTGTAACGTTAGGTAGGACGTAATAACATTTGCTCTACAGCACTTGCGCTCGTGTTGCTGTATCTTTTATCTTTTTCAAAGATTAGAACTGATTCATTCCTATGTTTTAACATTTGTGTTGGGGATGTGATTGTATTTGTCATAAAATTGCACTATTCATCTGTCGTAATAGCTTGCGCTCATTCATTATAGGTTGTATACAACAACTTCCTAAATACAGTACCAGTCAAAAGTTTGGACACACCTTCTCATTCAACTACTTAGAAGAATCTAAAATATAAAACATATTCTGGTTTGTTGAGCATTTGTTTGTTTACCACACAATTCCATATGTGTTCCTTCATAGTTTGGATGTCTTCAATATTAATCTACAATGTCGAAAAATAAATAAATAAAGAAAAAACCTTGAATGAGAAGGTGTGTCCAAACTTTTGACTGGTACTCTATCTATCTATCTATCTATCTATCTATCTATCTATCTATCTATCTAGTACCAGTCAAAAGTTTGGACACACCTTCTCATTCAACTACTTTGAAGAATCTAAAATATAAAACATATTCTGGTTTGTTGAGCATTTGTTTGTTTACCACATAATTCCATATGTGTTCCTTCATAGTTTGGATGTCTTCAATATTAATCTACAATGTAGGAAAAAAAAGAATAAAGAAAAAACATTGAATGAGAAGGTGTGTCCTAAATTTTGACTGGTACTGTACGTCCTTTTTTTTTTTCCCCACGTTGAAGTCGGTATTTTAATCAGGCACTATGTTGGACAGAACGGGGTCCTCGCTCTCTGCATTTTGAAAGCGTCGCGGTGAAGATACCTAGCCACAGTAGCCGGGGAGAGAGGAGGAGGAGGTGGGCATGGCACTATTAAAATGATAATATGTGACACTAGCAGTGCTCTGCAGATGATGTTGATAATCGTTTCAGGTTATGTGTTTGGTAAGAATACAGAAATGGTGTTCCTCTACGTCACAACCTATGCTACTGCTAACCAGTGGCTAGCGTCTTGCCATGCTAAGTGGCTAATGACTGTTAGCATGCGTGTCAAACTCCGGATTTTATAGCTAACACACGTTGCCCTCATATAATTCGCTTGCAACTTTAACTAACTAAGAATCCACTTTGGTAAATAAAGTTTATTTCAGTTTGTGAATGAATATTTAGAGGACCGTCATGTTGCCTCAGACAAGCCCGATCACGGTGGCCTGCAAGGGATTGTGCCAACACGGATATTCCTTTAGTATGGTGTTTAAACCCCACACTGCATTTCTACCAATGTGTTATTTCGTTTATATAAAACAGATGCATGTGTTGTTGACCAGAAGAACATAGAGTTTGCTAGGTTATCGTTTCCTTTGCATTAGTCACGTCTGCAATGGGAGAGTACGATGCTGCATTCAAAGCTTCAGGGAAAGTACGTAAATATGAGAGACGTCCTGATAATACAATTTTAAAAACACATTTCTGATATTATTTTATCCCAGATATCCATTTCCTGCGTAACTCGTGTCACCAGCAAGCATACAATTGCATGAGATTGTAGGGAAGTAGGGTATTAAGTTAACGTACAACTCAGTTTTGTGAGAATAAAAGTAATTGTCAAGACCGGTCACTGTTTTTGTTGTGATAAAGTAAAGTGTCCCAGGCCGGTTTGCAAAGTATCTTGTCAATCTCTGATTAGTGCCTTAGAGAGAAATGTGACCGTGCACTTGTTGTTTGGCTCCCTATCACCCTCCAGGTTTAAGTTTTCCCACAGCTCTGGAATGCAGCGTGCTCCCTCCCTTGGAACTGAGCATGCGCAGAACATGTTGTAAACAATGAGCGTATTCCAGACCGTCTCCAGCTTTGTGTCTGTCCAACAGTTTATCTGTGCAAAACTAACAACGGTTTCCCTCAGATCCGCCTGTATTAAATAAAAATGTTCCATGGTAAGTATAGGGACATGTTTGTTACTAGATGTCACCACGTGCAATTTGATTTTAATCGACATCTTCACCACCAAGACGTATCAAATGTGTTGCGTTACAGCCCGAAAACCCACCTCGAGTGACAGACTTGGGCGTGACAGCATGTGAATGAACCGACTCTTATCGTTATAATGCATCCAGTTTTTCTGTTTATTTGTTATAATTAGTATTTCAACCCTGTGCTTTACTCTTATCAGTGTTGATTTTCATCCGAGCAGTTTGGCTCATGCTCCCCGGCTGCTAAATATGGCTTGTTGGTTAGCAAGCCAGCTAGCAGATGCTAGTTCCACTGTAGTGTGGTTTTGCTCTTGTAAGGTATAAAGTGTTGGGTTATTCATGTTGGTATCTGTACCTGCAGTAGCACTTGCTTTATTGCAAGACAAGTATGCATTCTTTTTTTCTTTTTTTTTTTTTTTCTGTATGTGTGGCTGTTATTTATAAGTAGATGCTGTCATTTATTATAGTCTACCTGGAACTAGAGAACACAAGTGGAATTATTTTAATTAATTGAAACAGTATAATTCTGATCATGAGAAAAAAACAAAAAAAAGATATTTTTCTAATTTCTCTACATAGTGGTTATTTCATTTATCAACAAGTGCTGGTGGTAGTAACTGAGGTGTATTGTGTTTTGTTTTGTAGGGAGCTGAAGCATGGATGAGGTTCTGAGCAGGCTGAGGGAGCTAAGTGCTGCTGAACTGCGTGAGGAGTTTGCCCGAGCACATGTCAAGTGTGGTGCCATCACTCCTTCAACCCGATCCACCTTTGAGAGAAAGTTAGCTCGAGTCCTGGCCGGGCCAGAGAGCAGTGCCACTGATTCGGACAACAGCTCTTCAGCAGGTGTCTCGGGCGCTGAGGCCTCCACTGCAGATTATGCCAAACCCGTGTCGTATGCCACTTCAGCAGTTGCACCAACCACTGCTGCGACAAGCAGCAAGCTTGCTCAGGCCAGCGAAGAGTTGGACTTTGGCTACGGTGTGGGTCTCAACCCTCCAGAGGAAGAGGAGATCTCAGTGAACACAACCTCAAACAGCTCTGCGGAAGGCAGTAACTCTAAGGGCAGAACGGAAACCCCTTCAAAGTTGGCACAAGTGTCCCCAACCTCTTATTTTGGAGTATGCCCACTGTGGGAGGATGTTTTGGCTAGAGATGGTAAGACACTTGTTACTTGTCCAACAGATTTCAGTTTTACACATAGAGAGTTTGCATCACAGTTCAGAATCACTTGCCAGGTGGTCTTCAATTTGGGAGTTGAAGGAAAGAGTATAGATGAGCATGAAAAAATGGTGGTAAAGCCAGTATCATTTCACAGAGTCATAATTTTATCATTCAGAGAGGAAAGAGCTCTATTTTTTAGTTAAACTTCTGGCTTTATACTGATTTTGAGGCTAAAGTCAAGCCTTAAAGATGATCCTTCTAGTGGATGAAAATATTTATCGTTATCTCTTTGGTGGTAAGCAGCAAGGCAGCAGGACTGCCTGAACTCTCTGGAATAGATTATCAATCTAAATTTATCTTGAGCTTCCACAAAAATCAATGCTGGTAATGTTAACCTGTCTTTCATTGCAACTGCAAAAGCATTGGCACTTTGTAGATCCCCCATCAAAATATGATTTTATAGGCTGACTCGACAGAAATGAAATACTAATAAAACAGAATGTACAAAATCCTTCAGCTACCAATTAGAAAGTCACTGAACACACAGTAATAAATGAAACAAGAAATTTGAGCATGTAGAAAAAGTGGAAGGGGATAAAAGCTGATTCTCAGTGTGTTTTTATTTGTCTGTAGAGAGAGCACACGTATACACAGATAAGAAAGATGCCCTTCATGCTGTTAAGATGATGAAGGGAGCCCGCTTCAAAGCCTTCCCCAACCGCGAGGATGCTGAGAAGTTTGCTAAGGGGGTCTGTGACTATTTCCCGTCTCCCAACAAA
This sequence comes from Anoplopoma fimbria, assembly GCF_027596085.1. Classification (NCBI taxonomy): domain Eukaryota; kingdom Metazoa; phylum Chordata; class Actinopteri; order Perciformes; family Anoplopomatidae; genus Anoplopoma; species Anoplopoma fimbria. Next base: position 19,291,730 of record NC_072461.1, read on the forward strand.
TCGACAACTTGTGTATCTCCTGTCAAACCAGGCCTGGTCACTAGTACAGGTAAGCTGATACAATTCTATTAAAAAAGGTGCCCTAATCAATACTCTTTATTATATATTTTATCAGAAGCTCAATCTGGGTTTCATCAAGTCATGGCACGCTGATCTTTTTGATGATGTAGAAAGCCAGTTCTCCAATAAACATGCACAATAACAAGGAACAGGGTTAAAACTAAACATGAACTTGTTTCCTGTCAATATAATGCTCTCTTAATAATTAAAAGAATCATGCTATAATGCATGTGTTTCCGAATAGAGTTATCTAAACGGTCACACTTTGCACCTTTGCCATTAGCAAGACCATTTTTTTAACCTACATTTTTTTTAACGTGTTAGTTGTCTCGTTTTCTGTAATTCGGTCTTTTACTGCCTGATAATTCAGTGTATAGCAGATGTTTTATGGTAGAACAATTAATCCACAAGACTGCTCAATATAGTGGTGAGATCCATCATTCTTTCCAAGTTTTGTCAGGTCGATAGTAGCTGACACTAACGGATGCGTGGGGCACACCAGCTTTAAACACTATTTTGAGTTTTTCACAGCAGTGCCTGTCCTTCACTTTCTTCTCCCTCTCCCCACCAGACAACATGGAGGTTGATACCATAAACCGGGAGCGGGCAAACAGTTTCAAGTGCCCCCGCGTCCAAGACCTGACCGCCAAACTGAGGAAAGCTGTGGAGAAGGGCGACGAGGTGGTCTTTAGCGAGCTGGTTTGGAGCAACCCACGCTATCTCATTGGTTCAGGGGATAATCCCACTATTGTGCAGGTGAGGATTTCTTTTCCTGTGATGTCTTGGTGTACTCAGTCTCAGATTGTCTATTTATTGCAACTTTCTGAACCAGTTTCTTAAACATAGAATGGATTGTAGTAATGCAGCATGTTTTGAGCTTGTGTGAGTAGTACTGTTGTGATTTCTCAAACTCTGTTTGCTATTTATAGCGATGCATTAGCCTTACTTAGAATGTTGTCGTTTGTTGATACATGAACATCTTTTCCACATTAGCGCCAACCTTTGCGCTAATGCCTTTGCCAAGATTGCAGTTGCTAAGATGAAGAGAGAAATATGACCAAGTGTATGTTTGTTTATGAGTCTATAGTATATAGTTTAGAGACACATTCAAGATTTTCTTTTCTTTTTGTTTGTCTTAAATTCAAAGTATTAAATCACTCTAAGAAGTTGGTCTTTTTAAACCCACATATTTGATGCTATTACATTGAAAATACCAACTGTTGTGATTAAAAAATAAAAGCTGGGGTGTTAAATCCCTTACTTCAGCAGGTGATGTCAAGGTCAAATGCTGCTTTTGCACGAAATGAAACATTCTTTCCTGTTGATAGGAGATTAAAGAGGATTATGTCCTGATCCATACAGTTGTTCCACTGTTTTGTCTGGTTAGGAGGGCTGCCGGTACAACGTAATGCACGTGGCAGCCAAGGAGAACCAGGCAGGAATCGCCCAGCTGCTGCTGGACACCTTGGAAAACCCAGAATTTATGGGGCTCATGTATCCAGACGACCAGGAAGTTATGCTGCAGAAACGTATCCGCTACATTGTAGATCTTTACCTCAACACCCCAGATAAGGCTGTAAGTTCTTTTACATAACCAGCATAACCATATTGAATTAGATTATTTCAAAAATAATGTTCATAGGGCTATGTTCATATTGTTTGTCTGTATGTTCCAGGGCTTTGAAACACCACTCCACTTTGCCTGTAAGTTTGGGTGCCCAGACGTGGTTAATGTCCTGTGCTCGCATCCTGACAGCGATAAGAACTGTAACAACAAGGACGGCCAGAAGCCGTGTGATGTAAGGAGTTTTATTTTTAACCCTTATTGAACTTCGTAACATGCCCACTGAGTAACAGAACCTTCAGCATAGCCTGGGTTGTCTTTGCTGGTAGTTATTCTACAGAAAGCTACTCTGCCTTGCGTAGTGCTGCTGAACACTCATTTCCTGGCACTCGTTGCTGAGGGGAGGTACAGCTATGCTCACTCAGATCTTGAAGCTGTGACCTTTTTAGCTTGCTTTTTTAGTCTTTTGGCAACAATCACTCACTGCACATTGAAGGCTAAAATTAGATTTAGAGCATGAGCAAGTTTATTTCCCCAGCTAATCCAGCAACAGTTGTATGTTGTCAGCTGCACAAACTATAAATCCCTACTTTTTCTATTTCTTTTCCACAGCTTATTTGTAGCAGGAAAAATAAAACCCAAGAAGTGAAGCAGAAGATAAGTGAATATTTGGAGGGTAAGGACACACACACATTTCTGAAACAAGCTGTTTGTTCCTCGTCTCCCCTGGTACCTGGGGGGCACAGGCAAGTGCAATTTAGTGTACTTTCACACAGTAAGGCCTGATTTAAATAGAAGCAGCATGTAACATCCTATAGTTTCAATTTGGCAATAGGCGTCAACATTGATTTCTCCTTTTTTATCTGTCATGTTAGCCATAGAAGGAATTGGCCTAAAACCATCATTAGCAGGCCGAGGTGCTATATAATTGGGTTAGAGCTTCCGAGTTACTTCAATAACTGTCTGTGGGTACTATTGAATACATTTCTAACTATTTTGTATTTGTATTGTAAATTACATTATAGCTCTAGATGTGTGTTTTTGATTAAATCCCTGAGAGTCAGCCTGAGGTGTGAAAAAATCAAATAGACGGATAAATCTGAATGTTTCAGTGTTAGCCTGGTTCTGTACTGAAGTAGTAAGAGCAAGGCATTTGGCATGAAGTTCTTCATACTGTCTATCTTTACTCACTGTGCTGTGCAAGGACTGACAACACCATACAAAACAGACATTTGACAACATGCCAAATTTGATTTTGTTTTGAAATACACTGCCAGATAAGGTTTGATTCCCACTGATGCCACCCTCAATGAAAATACATGTGTAATATATGATTTTAAATTGTCTGTTGTCTCACAGACCGCTGCTATATCCCTTTGCTGAGGGCAACCGACAACACCTCTCAGCCCATCATCAGTGATCTGTGGTCACCTGAGTCCTCAGAGAGTCTCTCGCTGACCCAGCGGCACACAAGAAGCCCAATGGATCCCGTGATGATGGTCACAGCCTTCGCTGGCCCACTGAGTCCTTCTAAAGCAAGTTATTTTTGTCTATGCTTCCTCAAGTACAACGTCTCATCATTGCATTGCATTACAAACATTTACTGACCAGCACATATTGTTTTTTGTCCTGTAGGCAGATGATTTCCGTAGGTCCTGGAAGACACCGCCCAGAGACAGGGCAGCGCTTTTCCACCACATTCTTAAGTCTGATCACGACCGTGGGGCAGAGAGAGTGGGCAGGTTAGTCCACCACCTTATTTAGCTTATGTTGTCTTTAGAATTTTCTATGTATTCTCAGATATATTGTGAGATAACTGCAGGGTGATGCTACTGGGCTTATTTCTGTGATGCATAAAGACCATAGTCTGGAGGAAATAATAATAAACATGAATAAACATGTTTTCTTTTGGGGATTACAGACATGTTGGGCCATGTGCTACACACCATGTGTTCAAACACGGTTCATTCTCTGTTGAATGTCATTTCCTTTCTCTGTCTCTCTCTCTCTCTCTCACTCTGTCTCTGTCTCTCTCTATGCCTACCCTCATTTGTATATATATTGGGTGGACAAATTAATAGAAACACCAGGGTAGCACAATACACTTAAACTCTACCACATACTGCACCCTCCAAAATTAGCATACAGTCAAATCCTCTGTAAAAGAGTTTCAACAAAAACTGAGTCCTGGAAATTGAATTTTTGTAATCTAAACGATAAGTCATCTTTTATATCTCCAGAGACCTGGCTCATGAGATGGGCCACCCATGGGCTGAGTACTGGGACTTTCTTGACAGTTTTGTGGATCTGTCATCAACTGAGGGGCTTCGCAAGCTGGACGAGTACCTTAGCAAGAAGGACTTTAGCCCGCGGGCTCATGAAGAGGCTGGGGAGAATGAGACCAGCAACAGGTTCAAAACCCCCTCTCCAGGTACCTTCCCCCACTCCATATCTGAGAAGCTGCAAAGTGCTGAAACAAAAAATGCGCTGCACACATTCCAGATCGCTTTCTCTGACTGTATCTAATAATTGGCATTGTTGCGTAATTAGTATTCTCAGATATAGCTCCTGTATGATACAATATCATATGAAATGACATGGAAAATATTTTACAAAACTGCATAATCTCCTGCCATTAAGATTTATATGAAGAGTACACTTTAATAATGAAACGTTTTGAGTCAATTTTGTACATGCATCCTCCCTGGTTGCAGGCAAGCCCAAAAAGTTCTGCAACTCCATCTCTGTTGGTGCCTTTCTGGACGAGGGTGATGACATCAGCCTTGAGGAGATGAAGAACCGGCAGAACGCAGCACTCACCTGCCTCAGATCCTGTGCTGCGTCAAAGGACTGCCTGAAAGGAGCAGTTGGTGGCCACGAGTTCCACATCCTGCCCATCCCACTGCACCAACGCGGGGCCGACCTGATCGAGACGGCGGCAGAGCAGGACCTGCTGTGCTGCTGCGACGACAGCCTTCTGACGCCCGGCGTCGTCTGCAAAAACGGGGTGTGCTCCTCCTCCAGAGACAGGACTCACAATGGGGAAAAGGTGACTCCTCGCACCTCTCCGTCCTCCTCCTGCCTGCTGTCGCCCATCTCCAATCTCATGGCAGACTTTGAGCTCATGTCTCTGCAAGAGCCGCTGGACAGCCCCGCCAGCTGCAGGGAGCGGAGGAGCAGTGGCGGGAGCCGGCACAGGGAGGTCCGGGACTCCCACAGCTCCTCCTTAGCCGCAGACCTCAGCTCCGGGCTGAACCGCCTATCTGTTGGTCACAGCAGTCAGGATGGTGAGACCGTGGAGGTGCCAGGCCGGAGAACAGAGGGCGGAGGAGCAGAGGAGAGGAGCAGCAGTGGCAGCTCAGAGGAGTACTTTGAAGCAGAGGAGAGTCTGGAGGTGTTGGGCAGGACTAGGGGGTCAGTGTCAGGGGGGCGCAACTTCTGTGCTCGGTCCAAGTCATGGGATCATGGGGGGAGGGACCTGAGCAGCTCAGGATCCTCTGGGTCCTCCTATAAGTCCTTAGATAACGCCAATGAGTTCCTACCCAGGACCCCGCCGCATATTAGAAGAGGACTTTTCATTGACGGGTGAGTATCTCTCTCTGTGGAGGGCCATGATGTTGTCTTAGTTGTTGAAAGAACTTATCGATGCTCAAATTGAAAATGTCTCTGATAATGTCTCACAAGATGTGTCAAAATCTGAAGTAGCGTTTCTTGTCTAATAGCTTTGGGGTGCTATAGTCTCTAATACTAAGATAGACAAGTAAACTGCAACACCAGCTTACAACCCACAATTTGACTGCTGTTTGGGAAATGTGACAAATGCAGCCAGTTACAAAAGGGTTTGATAATACAATCACAATCATAACACATGATGATAATAATACGTTAGATTAATCTTGTTAATTATTATTGTTTTTACAGGGATTCACCATCCAAGTTGGACAGAGAGGTCCTGTCAGCAATAGAAGGCTTGGACCTCGATCCCCAGAAGTATCCCAGCATTCACAAGTGGAAGAGCACAATGAAGTCGTACTCGGCGTCAGACATGCAGAGGTTAGTAGCCTTTGCTGACATTTCATAGCAATATGTTATTCTCTATTATTGGTGTACTGGCTGTACCGTGTGTTCATGGTGCTGCCCTGGCCTAAAAAGTGAGAATTTTGGTCTCAGTGGCTGATTAAATCCGATTATCAGATTATAGGCTAAACACTGTTATAAATATGTATTGTGTGGGGAAACCTATCCGTTTCAGAGTTCAATGCACGATCTCTGTTGTTTGTCTGTCGACTATGGTATTATTGACTACATTTACATTTTTACAGTCTTCATCATAAAGCATATTTAAGATAACATTAAATAATCCTTTATTAGTCTTAACAGTCTGTGTTCTCTAAGATTGCTCATACAGTTTTCCTACACCATGACTAATATAAAATGAAAAAATTCACTTAATATAGATTTGTAATAGTCCTGTAATTGACAAAAATAATGGTCACATATTATTACAAAAAGCGGAGTAAACATGGTTGGTACAATATATATTCAAGACAGATGTCTGGTGCAGAGGGCTTTTCAGCTCTTGCAGTTAAGATGTTTTGTGATTACAGTCACAAGACATAATGGGAATTAGTTGTGAGGTGAAATGCTGAGGGGCGGAGGGTTTTGTGCCAGACAATAAATTTGTTGCATTAAGACAAAATCATCAGATTCATCTCTTAGTAAAAAATGCCTGCACACTGACAAAGTTCAAAGAGGCTCTTAAGATGCCAAAAGAATGTGTTCATTTCAGGAAAAAAGGGGAAAGCTTCAGACATGGCACATAGCACCTTATATACTGATGATGGCACCAAAAGGTGTGTGGTGTGTCAGTGTGTGGGCATTATTTTAACTACCAGAAGGGAAAAAGGTATACATCTCAGCACCAGGTGCAGTAATTGTTCACCCTGTCAACCCCATGCAGCTAGGTTGTGGTTGTTTTGTGCTATGGGACGATAAAATCTGTACTCGTTTTGCATTTCAGCATAAGTCGCAAGAGTAAAAATACTGTAAAAGCAACTACTGACTGGTGTTGATGTGTGTCGTCTAGCTGGTCCAGCCCTGCGGTGGTAAAACCACGACTCAGGATGCAGCATCAAACTCTTGGGTCCCCGGTCAGCGGCCTGATGTCTCCCACCGGCCGCTTCAGTCCCGCCCGGCATGTCGCCTCGCCAGACTTCAGCCCCAGCCGTTACAGCCCTGCCAATGCTAGCTACATCCAGCGCATCCGCCTCAAGCACTTGAACGAGCCATCGATCTAACCGACCACTCTCCTCCCCCACTACGGCCATACCCTCTCCCAGCCCTTACCCAAACCTCCCTTTCCCACTAAAAATCTAGCTGCACCAAGGTGGCTACCACCAGAGCTCAGAAACCCCATACCTAACAGAAATATGCACAAGTGTCTGGAAGATTTGTATTAACGATGTATGGTACTACTCCTATGTAATACAGGAATTCTCATCACGTTGGGTTGTGATGTACACTCAAGACTTTAAAAAGGAAAAAAAAAGAAACCTTGATAATTTATGTACTGTACGGATGTGGGCCATGTTGAATTGACGGTAATGTTATTTGTGGCAAGTGTGAAGCACCTGTATCATAGCCTGAGTCAACTTTTTTGAATATTGTGAATACAAGCCGCACTCCCCAAAGTTAGTTCATCACTAAAACCTTAGTGCGGAATCCTCCAACAGGATTCTGTCACTGAGGATGTTCTTTTAAAAAAAAAAAAATTGACAATATTTTAAAAGTTATTTTTTGTATGTTGGTCAGTAGCACAAAAATTAAATGTTTTTATTAATGGTGTTAAAACCGACTGCCATTTCCTATGTTTTCCTCAGTTAAGGAATTGCCTTAATTTTCTGAAGTGATGGACCAGCTCTCTGTCAGTTTGGACACACTCTCTAGCTCATACGTGAAATATCTGGGAACGGCAACCTCACTGGCTGCGTCAGTCATAGGTGATTACGGCAAACATGGGATAAAACTGATTAGACTGAGATCTTCCATGTTCTTATTTTGTTCTTCAATAAATGCATACATTTTCCATCTTTTTTTTTTTCTCAGTGGTTCCTGGACACGTCTTGACTTTTCCTTTTCTGCCACAACCGGTAGCCTTAGACTGTGCAATTTTCTGTTGTTTCTCTAAAATATATTTCATTCACAAGCATCTCCCACAGTGTGAGAAAGCGTACAAAAAAACACATCTGGGAAGTGAAATTTCAAATTTGTCTCGTCGGGGCTAAACCTTAAAATTGCCAAGTCTTAGACAACCTTTGAGCTGTATTAAGAAATTTTAAACCACAAGGGAGCTGAAAGACTACAACTAAATAAACAAAAACAAAATAATGTATTTATGAGCTTATTATAGTCATCTTGTTAAAGAAAAACTGCCTTACGCTTACAGAGAACCCAACTGAATAGACGAGCGCTGCGTAGAGTTGGATGTTGATTCCCAGTGGGATCGGCAGTATTTACAACCCTTTTCACTTTACAAAAAGTAGTTTGATAGTGTTCATTTCAAAACTAGTAGTTAATAGAGATTTAATGCCCGAAGTTGTCATGAATCTTTTCAATGGTTCAAATTGGCTTTCAGTGAACTCATGTACACATGGCAGGTACTCAAAACTTGTCTAATGGTGGAATGTGAATGTACAAAAATCTGCTGTATCCAAATTATTTGTTACTCTAGGGATAAATTCACTGCTGTATGAGGGCTTATCAGCTAAGTCTAGGACAAAAAAAGCCAATCCTTTTAAATATTCAGATTTCCACTCTACTTAGGTTGAGGGAAACAAGTGTTCTGAATGTACATTTTTTTGTGAACTAAACCTTTTTATCCGAGAGCACAAACTACTTCACTGAGAAGATTGTATTGTCATCCTTGTGCTCTCAGGTGACAACACATCTGACTCTGGTCTCTGAATGTTTATGAATGTGGAACTTTGCAAAAATGCACCTAAAAAACTTAAAACATGGTTCTTGTGCTTTTAGCATTCTGTGCTTTGTTAAAAGTTAAACTTTCATGGTGAATTCTTTTTCTGTATGTCTAGACCTCATTTGCTTTCAACTAATCAATAAAACATCACTCCTACTTAATTGCTTATGTGTAAACATGCTTTTTCAAGATTTCAATTTATTTCAGAAAAGAAATGTGACGGAAACTGATGCATTTAAAATGTTCTTTTTATTTACTACAGCTGCACCATACAACACAATAATCCTCACACTTCAGCCTTGTGTCATGATGGATGTAATGCTAAGAGCGGGATTTGCATTTACAACAGCTATACAAATACAACTTTTTTTTTGGTTTAAAAATCTGTCTCGTGAAAAAATCCTCAGTTACATTCAGGAGCAGCTGTTGATCACTTCTGCTGGCATTCTATGGCACGGAAGTAATCACAACCACAGAGTCTACTATTAGATGATGGTAGTTAAATTACAAAATAAGAACATCAAAAGTAATTTTCAAGACACTTAAGGAGAAAACTGAGCTTTGACCCTGCAACTAACTGACTGGGAATCTGAGTCCCAGAAACCTGCCATGCGTTGGGCCGTCAGGTCCGTGTTAGTTTGTCCGGGGGCATGAATCCTGCGTCTCCCAGAGTTCTGAGGGCCACCCTGCCGCTAGGTCGGATGGTGAGCCATGTGATGCTGCCGTTGTTTAAGCCCATGCGTAACCAGCCCTCTGGAGGAAACTGTAGAGCCCTGAGAGAATAAAAAGAAAGATATGAGCACTGGAGCTACTATATACTTACAGCTCTTAATTAACACATCATTTGATATGTGTGATCTTGTCCTGGAGGTAGTCATTTGGAGGATTGTAATCCCTTGTCCTAACTAATTAGATGTACTAAATGTCAACCAAGATGCATAGTCAACAAGAAATGCAAAAAGCTGTATGCAGCATCTAGAATATCAACATTTTTTTTTTTATTGCTTATTTATAATACTTTTTTTTTTTTTTTTTTAATCTTGTCTTCTTCTACTATGTCTCTTGTGTGCACTTTACTCTACGCTGCTGTAAGCCTGCAAATTTCCCCACTGCGGGACTAATAAAGGATTATCTTATCTTAACATTAAACAGACATTTACTTATAAGAATTCCATTTAGAGCAAAATGACAAGAGTGAAGCAGACACTTAATCCAAAAAATCTCATGAAAAACAATGCTGCTTAGTTTATACACAATGGTTAGCAAAGCAACAAGACCAAACTCTAGCCTCGGCTGAGCTCGGCCCACCAAGTCCCGCCTGGCTAAACAAACCTGCAGACAAAATAACGGATGACATTGGCGTGACACACGATGATCTCGTAGCTGTCCTCCTTCTGCTTGGGGTCAGCCCGGTGGATGTAGCGGCGGAAGGCTGCCTCAATGCGCGCTCCATCTTCATGGTACTGCTGGAGGATGGTAGAGAGGTTGAAAGCCATTTTTGTCCAATGAAAGGGTTCTGTTTGAACCCCTCAGTCAGAACAGAGGCAATAGATGATGGTGCTGTGCTTTGTAGGGAATGTGTGAAGTTTGGTTCCAAAATAGGGACAACTATATAGAAAATCTTACTACTACTAAAGATAAATCAGCACTGAATCACTGAGGGCAGAAACTGTTTACATGGGTTATTTATAGGATTGAAATATAGTCCCAACTATGTATTTCTGTCATGAGACTACCATGATCTAAGTTCTTATTTTAGAAGGAAGGCACACTGTAGTTGTTGAATATTTTCTAATGGTTTGAATAAAACCATACTTTACCTGCATGGCTAGATATCATTGGGGTACGTTTTTTCCCCCCAATTGGGTTAACCAGACCCCTAAAGTCCTCAATAAAATAATAACATTTACCATCTGTTTTTTTAGTAACAAATTATGCAACAATGATGAAATTTACATTTCAATTAGTAAAATATAATAGAAAGATCAATCCTGAGTTTCCAGACTCCTTTAAACATGGCATTTTGGAATGTAACTCTTCCTATGACACATTCCTGTGGCAGTGCACTGATGTATTGGCTGCTTTCATTTTTTTGCAGCTGTAAGCCTAAACAAGCACTTCACAGGACACCTGCACAGTCGCATGGGCAGCAAAAAGGTTACCTAAACAAGGATAAGCAAATGTAGAAAATCAGTGTGCATGCATCTTCTCTCACCACAGCATCGGGCTTCCAGTGGGTGACCGGTGGAACGGGTTCGATGGGTGCCCCCTCTCTCAGAAGATCACAGCTCACGAGGTCCACTCCTAGACCTGTAGGACATTCAGGGCAGGGAGGAATGTTAATATACATTTGTGATGTTCAGCATTTCTGCACCGGCTTTAAATTTGTGCTGTATAGAATCTAGGTTGCTAAACACAAAAAAAGAGACAGTTTACAATAATGATAAACATGTTATGAATAATGTATCAAAACTCTTATGTTTTGAAGTATGAAAATGTATCATTGACAGCATATTGATATTTAGTGGCATTCATGCTGGCATTACATGGGTGTATAATTATTTGTAGATTTGATAGCTATTTTATCGTCACATAATTTGTCTAATAAACTCCATATTTTTATAACAATATAAACTCAAAAGACAAAATCAGAATTAATAACTTACTATGAGTCTTCAGCTAAACTCCTTTAGCTGAAGACTGCTTTTATGAACCACAAATATAACAATATGTGGATATACAGCTAACATCCAGTACACACTAGAGTTGAAAAGTAACATTACACCAGTACTGTGAACCTTAATAACCTTAAATGTTATTGTTGATATAAAAAGTATCCTAGGAAATCTTGTTCCCTTTATTTACTATCCACACTATTTTAGGGGTGGGGGAAAATAACTTGTGTTTGACTGTGCAGCTCTAAAAGGAAATGTGGCGTCTATCCAATACCTGAGAGGTGTTTGCTGATAATATTTGCCGTCTCTGTGGCCCTGGCCATGCTGGAGTGAATCATAACATCATACTTGAGTCCCAACGCTGCCAACCGCTGGCCCGTGAACTCGGCCTGCTCACGACCTGGAAATGGAGACACAACGGCCATTAAAACAAATGACTGATCTATCAGAAAAGGTCTGGAAAAAAAATATGTGGGTCGGAAAACTGGCAAGTAAAATGATTGTTCTACTGTCAGGGTGATACAATGCATGCATGTACAGTCTCAACACTTATTAAAGCTAGTTCCAAGCATCAATGTGTACTTGTGACCCCTCTGTTAGACAGAAATGACTCTCCAGACTGCTGCCTATTCAACTTTGCAGGCGACTTAATTGCAAATAAGTACCTAATGGAGTGAGGATTCTCTCCTTGTCGCTGCTGCCGCTCAGGTTGTACTGGGAGTGCCTGATGAGGAGGATGTTGCGTGTAGCTTTTGGTTTGCTGTTGTCCTGCTCGGAGCTGGGGTCTTCAGTTGCTGGAGCACTAGTCTTCTTCCCATTGGTCAGTGCAGATGGGTCTCTCCTGAGCAGAGGGGTGAGGTGAGGTGAGGTCAGATGATCTTGAGATTAAGTGGCTTTGTCTGTCATGGTTAACTTTAGGAATGGGAAAACTGGGTTAACACAATATGATTTAAGATCAGATTAACACTTTGAGAACTTCTAAACCTTTTGTTTTTAAGAAAACCTTAAACTAAACTCAAATAAAAAAAGGTTTGGGGGCAACATTATTGAACAATATGGATCACGACATCCTAAATATCCTTATGATCCACTCTTAGGTGTGTTATGCATCCAAAACAACAACTCAATTTAGCAAGAATTGTGTCAAATATGCACAGCCTGCTATTAAATGACTATTTGACAGATTTGAACGTGGCGTTTAATCCACACAAGGTGGTAGGAGGACAATGGCGGGAAGCACACGTACTTATCCCAGTTAAAGTCCCACGAGTGTCCGGTCGGTGCCGGTGTGTGGCTGGCAGGTGTCCACGCGGGTTGCGCCGCTTGCAGAACTGCAAATCTGGACCAGCGTCTGGCCGCCTCGCCGCGCTGTTCGCCGAAGTAGCCGCGGGAGTCAGCGGCAGCGGCGGCGAACACCAGCACCGCGGAGCCTCCGGCGAACCCGCAGACAAGTTTCAAAGTTCGCCTGTACGACATGCCGCGAGCCGCTGGGGAAGCAGACTAGTGCGAGCTAATTAACGCTAGCTGAGCTTATCTGGTTTACCGCTACGGAGGTGTTAACGCCAACGCGACTTCCCCTCGCGAATATATGGCTTTCTATTGACTCAATTGCGTTTAAATGTGAAATTCAAACTCCATAAAGAGATGTAAAAAAAACGCTTTCTGTGCCACGACTTGTACCGGGCGGTGGCTCTTTGCTGGAAACTAAAATTACCGATAGCAAGCTAATAAAGGAAGCAGTTTCCTACAAACATTACGGTGGCTCGCCCGAGCCTTTCTCTTTTTTTTTCTTCTTCTTCTGTGAGTTTTTTACGGTAGCTGTCATCCTGAGTGTCACATTACTGCCCCCTCCTGGAGAGAAATAACTCCTACAGTCTGAAGTGTTTGTCACATTTGTATTGTTTTTTATTCCATTCTCCTGAACTTGTGCCATGCAATTAAATCCTCTTTTGTTAAGTAATAGATTAGTCTTTCATTTCGCATTTGTTCCGTCCAGTATATGTGCGATGTAAATGTTCATTTATTGTCTTACAGAGCCTTCTCCTGGACTTTTGGGACTCATATACCACAAATAAAGATAAAGATAAGATAAAGATAAAGAGGTTTTTATTGTCATTGTAGTGATACAACGAAATTCCGTTTGGTAGCCCTCAGCCAGCCAGCAGCAGCGAACAACAAACACAATAACAACAATAATCCATGAGCAGAGTGCAGTGGGTAATCCAAGGTTATTGAGTTTGTTTACCAGTTTTTGGGGGACTCTTGTGTTGAAAGCAGAGCTGAAATCAACAAATAGCAAATGTAAAGTACATTGGTGCTATTAACTTTTAACTTTTAAATAAGGACATAACAAATGGCTGTTGCAATATGAAATTAATTCAACCACTTTGTTAAACCAACTACAGAGTGTAGTTTATTTTACTTTAAATCATAGGCTGCAGTGCTGGCAAACTAGCTTGTGAAGATACTCTATCCCAGTTTGTGTTGATTTTCGTTCTTGTCTTATCATATCTAATATTACTGTTAAAAACATTTGTGCTTTTTTTTTCTTACCACAGAATCATGGGAGTGCTACTTGTTTCGTTGGAGACAGTAAATTACATTTGTAGCCTACACAAATTGCCCATTACGCCTGTCTCTGAGCTTTTTGTTTTGATAGTATTTGTTGGCAAAAATGGCACAAAATCTGTTTTTGTTTAGGAAGTTACATTTTTATTTGGCTATTGTCTCATGTTCATTAAAAAAAAAATGTAAGCAACTTCTTGTATCGTTTATTGGATAGGATCGGCTCTGCCTATTTGCATCTTTCCCTGGCTTCCTGATGGAGGCAATAATCACCTCCTTCCAACCCGCTGATATTCTTATATCTTATATTTCTTTTAATTTCTTCAACTCTACTCTCTTACAAGGTTATAATTTACAACCACTAATGCCTTCCATTCAGCCCAAACCTTTACCAACACATAGCTACTCCAGTTCATTTAGTAACTGTCTAACAAAAAAAAATTACAACTCTCTCTCACCACCTCCTTTCACACTGTCTCTCCTCCCCTGACACTCCCACCCATGATCCCATTCCTTCCATTTCCCTTCTTCCGCATTGATGACGACTTCCGGTCCTCGCCCCCGCCCGAGCAGCTGGCTTTCTCTCAGTTTGCACAAATCCCAACGTGTGCCACTAGAGGGCGCTGCGGTCCTTAAATCCACAGTAGTAACTACAGCGGAGTTGCCCTGATTATTATTCCCTCGCCTACTCTCTGCTGTAAAAATCCATTCAACATGTAACATTTTAAACACTGGTTTACAATGTACAAATCAACACACAGTTACAATAACATTTCAAATCTCTTGTTGGTGATAGAGGACTGGGTGAAGTCATTTTAGCAACTTAAATTACATTTAAGCATGGAAGTCAACTCTCTGTAAAAGCCTGTTTTTTTTCCATGCATGTACCCTAAGTTTGTTGATTCTCTCTCTGCAAAGGGTGACCACTGCCTATCAAGACCAGAGCCAACACCTTCTGTGAGAGTGTAACATTAATCTAATATAAGATAAGATAAGATAAGATAAAATAAGATAATCCTTTATTAGTTTATTAGAAATAAACAGGATTACAGCAGCATAGAGGATAGTGCAAACAAGAGACATAGTAAAAAAAAACACAAGATCAAAAATAAGTATTATAAATAAGCAAATGAGCAATAAAAAACAGTAACTGAAATATTATATATACAGACAGAAACTATTATAACAATTGTATTGCACAGTGTATTTGTATTGCAGAGGTGTTTAGTGTCATGTGGTCTACTGGGAGCAGAGCTGGTTGTGCAATATACATCCATATTGACAGAATCGTTGAGTATTTGTGGGATAAATATAAATATTAAAAAATAAATGGGTGTTAATCAACATTATAGCTCCGATCATTTACTTGTGAATGTAGTTGCAGAGAGGCTCCACCTTTCCAAGCGGCTCTGTGACCTCACCAGTGGGCTGGATTGTAAGGGTGGGATTTCCAGGCTTCCAGTGAGTGAGTGAGCGCTGTGTATTCCTGCCTCTCTATCTTAGGATCTATGCGGCTTCAACGATAAAGCAAAGACGTACCCTTTAAGACAAAACAAACCCCCCAAAAAAAAGCCAT
Source organism: Anoplopoma fimbria (assembly GCF_027596085.1). Lineage (NCBI taxonomy): Eukaryota > Metazoa > Chordata > Actinopteri > Perciformes > Anoplopomatidae > Anoplopoma > Anoplopoma fimbria. The sequence goes on from NC_072461.1 coordinate 19,307,146, forward strand.
AGAAAAAAAGCCTAAATATTGCATACTGGATCTTTTTTTTTTTTCTACATGCGACTCCAATCGGAATAAATAATTGAGGAATGTGGAAATTACAGAATGCCCAACAGCGCTGGAAAGAGATTTAAACCCACCAAATACATCCCAGTGTCCACTGCTGCCACACTCCTTGTGGGATCGACCACTTTATTTTTCGTTTTCACGTAAGTTTTGCATCGCTTCTTCTTGCTCTCATTCGTGTTGCGTTTTTTTTTTCTTCTCCTTCTCCCTACACTGACTGTGCGTGCCCACAGATTGCACAGGCAAGAGTGGATCTGCAGCTCGAAGTTTGCATTGGGGTGGATTCAGCCACTTAGGTAGAAGATGTGTTTTTATTTTATTTTTTTATATTATTGGAGTAAAAACGCTTTCTATCCCAACGGGGGGGTGGGGATCTGGTAGCGGTTGTGTATAAATGTGTGTATATAGGAAAAAAAACGCAGCCCTGCTTTCATGCGCAGACTGTTCATCCACGGGCTTAATACCTGCGAGGCAAACTTACAAATAAGCCATGCAAGTTTAACAGCGCTGTTATCGTGCAGGAGACCACAGCTTAGGCCGCGGTTACTCACTTTCCATTGAAGAAAAATGCCGCAGGCAGTTGTTGATGAGATTAAAATGGTTGCATTGGCCCAGCAGGCGGTTGTGTTTGATTCATGCTCACTCGGTTGGTATAGATACACTGTCACACTGTCACACAGCCTATCAAGAGGCATTCTAGTCATTGTAAGCCCAGGGGTTCCCGGAGTGGAGTCCTGCAGGAGTCCCCGCCTAGGTTTTATTGCATCTACCAGCATGTGTCACCTTATGTGAATTACACAGCCATTTAAGGGTTTTCCTTTGGAGGGAAGAGGGATTATGAGCAACCCCTGACCAAGCACACAGGTCCTTACTCTTACTCTTTCTCTCTCTTTCTCTCTCTCTCTCTCTCTCTCTCTCTCTCTCACAGACTGATATTATTTCACTTTAAGTGACTATGTTCTGACATAGCAGGTGACAGTGGTTCATCCACACTGGCTGCAATCAGGATGATCACATAATCACACACCCTTTCAGCCAACATCATTGTCCCAGACCCCTCCATCTGATTAAAAGAGGAAGTAAGTGCTATGAATTTAATACTGAGCTTGAACTGTAGGTTGGGAGATAGAAGCAGAGAGAGTGATGTGTCTGCTCTAAACCAGCAGTCCCACATACAGTACAGTACAGGTTCCTCGAGTGCTGACCCCTAGGTAAATTCCTTATTGGTGAAATTATCAGCCAATCACCCCAAAGGGGGGGTTGGAAAATCATGGTTGAGTCCAACCTTTAGACTATGCAGTGTCACGTTTTCTGCCAAAGTATAAAACTGCTGAATGTGAAAACTCACCCTCAAAGGTTGGAGGGTTTAACAATGTTTTTAAAGACCTTATGTTGTTGTGGCTGATGGGAACATGTTGGGCGTGAAGATGATGTGTCACTGTTTTTTAACAAAAAGGAATTTCTATCATTTCTAACATACATTTTTTACTTTATATGTCTCCAATTAATAGCTGCTTTTGAGCCAAGACTGTGTGTGTTTGTTTCATTCAATAATTTATTACTTTTGGACATGGATCTGTGTTGGATGCAAAAGAGTGTTGCCAAATGTGTTCTTGGCTTGTATGGACGAGAAAATGCAGGAAGACACAGAAAATGCTTAAGCTGCACCCTAAGTGGTTTTGCATTCTCAGTCTCAGGTCAACGACCAAGACTGAGGGAGACATATGGTGTTTGTGGTTTGCGTCGTTAGGTTGGATTTTAGCTTGAAAAATCCCAGCAGGCCTAGGTGTAGTGTCTAGGGCTTTGCATAAACAAATGGCCTGATTTACAAGCCTTGATGTGGAAAGAATGTGTTATGATTTAATAAGAGATCTGCATTTTGTTTGCAAATAGCAGGAGTCTGATTTCTTTTTTTTTTAATATTAGCTGTTCTTTTGCTGGGGTTCACGTCAATCCAAACATCAAGGTCCAAACCCCCCAAACAGATGGTTCAAAGCTGAGGATTAAGACTTTACTCGATTGCTCCTTCATTTCCTCGTAAAAAGGTCCGGAAGATTGAGTCGAGCATAATGGAACCCCCTGGGGAGTAGTGCACATCCAAACTAGGCCATGTCTCCTCATTCTCAAACACACACACAGAGTCCATCATGTTAAACACAGAGTCTAGCGGTGTCTTTGACTGGAGTGCAAAGCTACACGTTTACACTACAAACCATAGAACACTTGTGTGGTATCTACATTTTATTTACCAGACTCACATGCAACAAGTGCAAATGTAGGAACATTTTAGATTACTATGCAGCCACAAGCGTGGACATGAAGGGGTTAAAGAACTATACTAAGTCCATCATATACAGTCATGTACGGCTTGAGTGCCTGGGCACACAAATCTTTTTTTATTCCAAGGCCACAGTGTGTAAAAGGTCCCACTATTTCCAGCAGGCCACTTGGTGTCATTTGGGCAACAGAGGATGAGACCTGGGGCCAGCACTGGCTCACACACACGCACACGCACACGCACACGCACACTGTCCATAGTGTGTAAGTGTGTTTGGCTTACTGATGCCTAACAGTTTGTGTTTCTCACAGAGATTGAATTAGAACACATTTTACAGAATTTATATCTCCACAGCATGACCGCGACTCAGCACAAAAATACTGATGATAAATTAAGCTTTTAGTCATGGTTTAGCCACCATAATATTATCCCAGCCTTATCTGGGTCTATAACTAGAAGCTATAATACTGTAGCTTAGACCTCTCACTGTGTCTAAATTGGTCCCAGCGCTGTATGGCTACACTGAAGAAGCTTTCTTTTACCTTTACATAATCCCTCAGGATGGCCTCATCACTGCCCTTGACCATATGCCAAAATGATAACCTGTTCAGGACAAAGAACTGCCAGGCAGGCCATTATAATTTGTTGCCAAGCCTAATAGTCCATACTTAAGAGTATGCATGGATGGTTGTGTGGATCTGTCAATTGATAATCTAAACAAGACCTTGATTCAGCAGTTTTTGCAGTGTGAAGGGTGAAGTATGAGTGTTGTAGTCAGTGGTGGAGCTATAATCACCAGGCTGAGAGCGGTGCAGCACATGAGAACAAGCTTGTCAGGAATCTAATCTTCAGCTTCCACATCTGTTTCCTCCTTTTCACTGTACATCCATTGAGTCGTGCTTCATTCAGATCCTACCCAAGGCATTGTTTTGCATTTGTGCTCCACTCTTAAGGTTCCTGAAGAAAATTTTAATGGCATTTCCGATTTGAGAGAGAGTTGTCGCAAACATTTGAAACAGGGGGATGCTACACTGTGAAAACAAGTGCTCATATGTTTAACCCTTTTAGGTTATGGTACATGGTTAAATATAGAACCATTTACAAGGTTCATTATATAGAGCCCCTGTGTATATAGTTACCCCATTTACACAGTACAGGAACTTAATTACCTAATTAGCTAGCTAAATGGACGTTAAATGGCAAGAAAATAGTGTAAATGGTGTAGAGCAACCTTGTAGCTCTCCTAAACCAGTAGCCGTGAAGGCTCTTCTAGTTTCGGTTAAAAATCTAATTTTGAACCTTTTTGCGGCAAAGATTTTCTTGAAATATATTTAAAATGCCTAATGTGGGCTTACATTTACTTTTTTATATGTATGTAAACTCTCCATGTTCACCTTTCCCCTTCTCACTGTGTAACATTGCGGTTTTCCGTGTCCAATTAATTAAAAGTCTAAAAGCATAATTGAAAGCTTGTTCATCGATCTTAATACCCACCCTGTGTGGTTATGTATGCGGAGCTGCTGTCGTCTTTTTGTCAAGGGGTTCGGTAAACAAGCTTGTAACCATTAATGCTTCACTGCTTGGTATTAGTGTCCATTAGGGCCCGTTTGCCTTCCTTTTGTGTGGCATTAGTGGCTTCGAGTTGCCCCGTCTTTGACTGCAGTTAAAGATATTATTGATTTAAACTGTGGTGTTTATGCTCGGTGTGGGAGCCCGATCGTCTTAGCTGCCTGTTTTTAAATATTGCTCAACTGACATTGGGCCTGATTTGGGTTTAGTTTGTTTATTCAAATGTATGATGAGGATATATTGCCAGGCTTGAGATGTCGCAAGGACAGAGCATTTCTCAGGAGGAGGAAATTACCAATTGACATGTTATGAATATGCCCTTGTTGCTCTTTCTCTGCCTTTGCTCATGAAGAAGCATCTATCAAAGCAAGAAACCAGAGAATCACAGCATCCATGATTTGATACTCATGTGCAGCATTATGAGAAATGAACAGGACTTTTGTTTCATACTCGAACAACTTTAACCTCCAAGTGAGCTTTACAAATATATATTCAGGGACTCCCATGAGAGCAGGAAATGTTAGCTCTTAAGGCAAGCTCATCAGTATTCCTCTTCAACTCCCACTCATCTTGCCATCAAAAAAATTTTTGCTTAAATATTACTATTCTGTATTCACACAGTGTCACAGCATTAGGTTTCAGCTCCTCAGCTGAGGTGGATAAGGAACTATCCTGTCCTCCTGTAACACAGGGGATAAAACTTGACTATCCCGACAGGGCCAAAAGTAACCCATAGACGCACAAGCTCACCAGGGCATAATATTCCCTCAGCCTTTTCCATAAAATCCATGTACAGCAGTTTGTTGAGATAACTGGGGATAAAAACAGCAGGTCGGTGCGGTGTGGCTAGCTTTTTATCAGATTAGATAAAGATGTCATTTCCTCTGTAGGACCTCATCCGTCGGCACCTTGAGTGAAGGTCTGGAGATTGACAATTGCAGTGCAGGTTTATGTCACTTCTGCTCTCAGAAGGTACTTAAGGTGACAGCCAAGGGGTCGTATTTCTCTTTGAGCTAGTGTAGGAGATAAGGCAAAATTTATAAAAAAAAATTCTCCATTATGTTTTTGACAGCATATTTAAGCCGGTGTTTTGGCTTATGTTTAATTTTCGTTCTTACTGTGGTTAATGGTTTACCACAAGGCACGTTTCCAACGTGTAAGATCAACAGAGATTGTTTACCAATCCTCTGATCCTGCAACCTCACAGCCTTAAAGGATAGCTCTGGCTATTCAAACGCTTGTTTCTGAATAAAAGTAAACACAGAAAGAAGCCTCCTGGAACGTCCATTATGGCTAACTGCATAGGGATCTACATCGAGATCAGCTTGCACATTGGTTTGGTTTACATGTATGAGGCTGAGAGTAGCTTTCCATTAAGCGTCTCTTTGTTCTAGAGACGTAGTGGATAATTAGTCCCAAAAAGCCACAATTACCACATTTATAGGAAAAATGCCAGGAGGAAATAAACGGCAAATTTCCTTTTACAGCTCATACAGCAGCCACATGGTGTATTAGTCAAATGGTTACAGCTGAATGTCCCACCCCCAAATGTCCTGATTTCATCAATACAGAAACCAAATTCCCTTGAAGCTCTGTTGCTTTGATACCATAATTTAATACCATTCTCTATTACTTTCTATTTAAATACACCAGCACTGTTGTGATTTCCATTTGTAATGTAGAACATTACTACTCAGACACTGAACTAAAGTTATAATGAATGTAGAGAATGTTCATGGGCCTCTTCAGGGAGTCTTTAAATGAGAAAGAGTGCAGTGTTACAATTAATTTGATCTTGATTGTTCCCAGTTAGTGCACTTTATATACATGTTTTAGCTCAAGGCATTATTGTACCTTATCATAGCCTTAAAAAGCCACTAGAAGTAGACTTGTCTAGTTTATAAGTCTTTAGTGATGGATGTAATTCTCAAATGTTTGGGCATCATTATGATCAGCCTGAACATTCAAAAATAAGATAAGTCATGGAGCTGGCTCCTGTGGTAGAAATAAACAAAAAGGCAGTGAGTTGTAGGTGGTCGTAACACATGCAATGACTTAGTCTATTGTGTCATTGTTTACATGGTGAAAATACAAATAGAGATAATGTTGGAAGGATTTGGTTGGATGTTTTTACAATGTCATGTATCAAAAATAAAAGTCTCATTTCAAGCAGTGGTGACAGCAGGATAACTCATGGTGTTATTATAGCGGGAGCTTGATTTGGCTGAATCTGAACTCCATCGCTCATAATATTTTTAGCCGCCGACTGTTTGACAGGGATGTGATCAGATGTGAGTTTTAAACAAATGTCTTGATCTAATGTTTCAATGATCTAACAGATGGTGTGTTGCTGAAGGGACTTTGGAATAAATGGCTTGGAGCTAACTATATACCAAACAGCTAATACATGAAGCACACGCACACGCACACGCACACACACACACACACACACACACACACACACACACACACACACACACACACACACACACACACACACACACACACACACACACACACACACACACACACACACCAGTCCTGTCCGCCCGGTCAGGGAGCTGCCATATATCTATCTGTCGAGCCAAGGTATGTCCAGCTGTTGTGTCTCCTCAGAGTAAATCTCTAGAGTTGTGCTTCACATTGGGGTCAGGAGTCCAACAAAGGTCTTTTTTTAAAGGCTCCTAGGGGGGCCGAAGAAAAATAACATTAATATTATTTGTTATCTTGATAATATAATTACTTCTATGTTCACTTTGTGTAGACCATGACTTCTCCTGCTCGCAGTCCTAGTCAGACCCACCCTGCATCACACTGTGGCCAGGGTTCAAATGCAAACTTACTTTAAAGAGAAGGGTAATCTTGAACTGCAGCCTCGTCTTTCCTCCATCATGGTTAATGTAGGCCTGAGCAGCAGGCTGCTGGCAGAGCTTCCATACAGTCAGGGCAGACTGCCTCCATCGGTATTGATGAGTGAAGCAGGCCCAGAAAATAAAAGACCAGGTCTTCTAATCTCATTCAATCCCAGCCCTCCTGTCAGTGCTTGACAACTAGGTTAAGATAATGCTGACAGATCCTCTTCCCTGGCTCTCAACTGTGCTTCCTAGAGCAAGGCAACTGCCTACTCTACATGCCACACAAACACCAACCAGTGCCAACTTTATATTACCCCAGGCTTCAGGTCAAGGCAAGTTTACCTTGATTTGTTTCCTCTAATCTTCAACAAAATCAACATTGCTGTCATCTACTCTACAAGATGAACAGTTATTATGTTGTAAAGCTCCATTTTAATGATCATGTTTGTACCAAAAAGCAGTTTCCTTTGTTCTTGTACATTTTTACAAAAAGGTTATCAGACTCCAAAAATGCAAAGTAAGGTTACAGTTCTGTTACTGAAACCAATGCATTTCATAATTCTTCACACTATGTACAATGTGTTCCCTGTTTTGTGGAGGGATTGAAAAGAAGTGCTAATTTCCAAGAGAACCCAATCTGCATATGACCATATGTCTTTAACATTGTTTGCAGATTTGCATGATTTATCATAAATGAATAAAAGCACAGACAATCTAATCTGCAAAAGCAGGTGATAAATTATCCAAATTGTAGCATGTCCATGGCATGATTTTCAAGCATATGTTGAGTTTTAATAGAAATCAGTGCTTCTAAAATTAGCCTGTCCTCTTTCTACCAAGCTCGGAACTAGTTTTTTTTCTATTTTGTAATATGATTGAATCTGACAAATTTAATTTGTCTTTAAAAGCAGAGAGGAAAAGTCTTGAATTTGTCTGAAATCAATAGAGTTGGATGCATATTTAGATTTATTCTGTTGCCCACTGCACTTCGTGACTGTGTTCCTTTCTCAGTCTATTTAAAGTCCTTTTGGTTTCTCTGAAGCAGTGACTTTCTGGAGCTCTGGTGCTTGCCAAAAAAATTAATTGTGCCCTGTGATGCCATAGTTGAGCTAAATGGATACATGTGGATTCAGTGCACAAAGCAGTGTGTGGGCGAAAAGTGCGGGAAAGAGCAGCGAGGTGCTCTCAGAGTTCGCTGTACTCCACCAGCCGAGTAAGCCGAGGCCGCCTGGAAAGTCTCCTCCTGGGGAACATGTGGGATTAATTTAGACCTCCAGCCTCTCCCTCCAAGGGTGTCTCCACCCTGTTCCCCTCATGTTGTTTTGCCAGAGGGAGACCATGACTGGTAATAAGTCGAAACAGAGGTCTATGTCTTAGCACCCTCAACCAGAGTTGCTTTCTGAGTGATCAAGTAGTTTGTTGCCAGGTACCAAGTTTTTACAAGAGTGAAGCAGCGTCCATCTCTGGGATAAAGAGTAAGACAGACAGAGAGACTGTGAAGTTGGTGGCTTTAGAAGTCTGTGGATATGAGTGGGCACAGAGGACAAAGCCACTACCTATTTATCTTTGTGGTAGAGTTCAACCACTAATCACAAGCCAATCCAGATATCACCATTTTTGACTTGAAGCCACTATGTGTGGATTTGTTATGTGATTTTATCCGCTTTCATATTACTCTGATGACAGTAGTAATATATATATATTCTGAAACATAAAACTTCAACCTGATATTGTTCTTATATAGCCGTCTGATGTGTTCGCGTGAGGTGACATTCTATTAATATAAGTGGTCGCTCTCGTCTTTGAAGCCACGCTTCCAGGGGGCTCCAGCCAGACTCGCCTCTGTTAGACTATCAACCAGTCCCTTTGTAGTTAACTGTAGAGGCGACCTTCTCCTGTCACATCTGTCACATGCTATTATTTCACACCACTCTGGACAGTTTATGAATAGGCATCAGTTTTATATTAATATTTATTGGAGCGTAACCTGCCAAATGTCATGTACTTATAGATATGTCCTTTCTTGTTCATAAACCCATATACAATCATATGCAGGCCTTAGCACCGATGATATAAGAATACAGTTTGGTATATTTCTGTGACATCCAAGGAATTGTGTTTTTTTTTAAAGCTTTAAAAAGCAGACAAAACCTGTTTTATACATTTAGTGGTTCATTGTGTTTAGCATTAGCTGTTGCCTTCCATCCAAGCCTTTTTAGCTTTCACCCACTCTCCATCATCCACTCTCATATCTGAAAGTGGACTCCTCTGGCAACAAACCTCATAAGGCAAATACAGCCCATTACTGTAATTTATTGTTGATTTTTTATTTTTATTTTTATGCTGGACTTAACCGGTTTGTTTGTCAGTTAAAACCATGCCAACATGCTAAGCTACAGCCAGAATGCGGAGACAGAAGGTAAACCCCCAGTGAATCAGTTTGGTTGAAAGCCTCTGTACTCTAACCAGTTACTATGTTATCCGCTTGCCAAATGTCTATTTAAAAATAATGGCATCATGCTTGGCAGTCAGGATATTTTAGAATGAGGTTAAATTCACAATGGACAAATGTATTCAGCCCTCAGGCCTTCAACATTCTCTGTGGATTCAAGGTCCACTTCCACCTAATATAACGTGCCTGACTGTCATATGGAGAGAAATTTCTGCCACAGTTTGAATCATGAAGCTAGTTTTGAAAGGTCAGAATGTGGACTCAATTTGAGGTTCCACGTCATCCAGTTTCAATTCTTTAAATGCTTTTCATTTAAGTTCCATGGATTGTTTTTATATAGTTATCGTTGCAAACCAGTTAAAGACCCACTCATGCAGCTGTGCTATTTTTCTTACCCAATTTGGCAGACAATATAAAAAAATGTGTAGTGAATTAATACCCTTGATGGTGGGGAAGGAAGTTATTGACCACATCTATGACAGAGGCGGTGCTCTGAACCCTCTGCTGGAGAGCATCACAGCCAGCTTTAAGCTGTGGATTTCCTCTGTTATACTGTTTTCTTTGGCCCAGCTGTGTGCAAAATGCTGAAAAGCCGGCAATTTTTTGTGAATGTTATCCATGTGCAGCGGATGAAGTCATAGTTGCTCTATCATTGACTGAAAAACAAGGAGAGGAAGCTTCACTTCTGGCTCCTACTCCTTTGGAGATAGTGAAACACTTACATAAACTACAGTAAGCTGTTCACTGGCTCTATTAGTTTTATCTACAGCACTTTTAACATTTTAATGTGATATGGGTCAGTCAAGCAATTTAATTGGGTGTTCTGGATATTGCAGTTTGTTTCTGCAGCTCTCAAAAAGTCTTATCTCTTCCAGGTTGAGTGTTTTCTGTTTGTTTTGCCTCATGTCTTGGGGGAATAGTCCTCACTACAGAAGTAACCTAAACCAGCATTACTCCCAAGGCCAAGAAGAACATAATTTACCAACAAGGTTACATTTAGTTTGTGGGGTTACAGGTTATGTCATAAATAGTCTGTTCATGACTACAACCTTAACCCTAACGTTAACTTGTTATTGGATTTGGAGGTTACACTCTAAAAACCTGAGCCATTAAAAGTAAAAACTAAAACTAAACTACTAAAAGTGAAAACCAAGCAGTCAAAAGGGTTTTTCCTTAGCATGCGTATAATACTAGCACTAACTAGCTCTACCCAGCAATACAAGAACAATGCTGAAGCTGGAGACTGGGTTTTTGTTAGCTAACTCATGAAGCTAACGTTAGCTAAATTAGCTATCAAGCTACCGCTTAAAATTGCTAGCTAAAACTGAGAAGCTTGCTCTTGTGTACGAAATCAAGAACCCATTGTTTGAGTGGTTGTAACCTTTATCATTGTAAACTGCATACGTGCAGAGATTGGAAAGCTTGACACGCGTAGCAACCATAACTAAGATGGGCGGATCTTAGTGAATGGCCTACTGGGAGGTCTGGATGTCAGGAAGTGTGCCATGTCACAGCCTGAAGTGCTTTAAGTCCTCTAACTAACTTAGTCCTAGGTAAGGAGCTTCATCCGACCTTGTCTCTTCCAGGCTGAGACGAGTGTATTCTGTTTGTTTTGCCCCTTGTCTCGGGGGAATTGACTGAAATTGTCCATCTTGAGAGAGCTAAATATCAAAAGACCTGAAGTCGAATAAGTGATGAACTACAACAGCGCCCTTGGGTGTCAATGCTCAGGGCGCCATGGATTCAGTACCACACCACAGAGCCACTCCAAATTTGGATCTTAGTCTGAGTCTTAATCCGACCTGCACACGGCACTGATCTAATTAAGTGACCTGGCTGCACCCAGTTAGTTCAGCAGGCTAAAACCATTTGATCAGAACTGACATCAGCGGCAGACTTTGTTGTTCTCAAAGTCTGTTGCACAGCACCCCGCCCCCATCCCTTCTGCCGCCATGTGCATTCTCAGCAGTGTGAATACTTGCTAGCATCCAGATTAAACTGCTGGGGAACTATTAGCCACCCTGCCAAATCCAGCTGATCCCTCAATTGTTTTAACAGTATCATCAGGGCCACCCTGCTTACAAAAGAGTGCCGATCGGCAACTCTACACTGACACGTACTGCCCCTATGTTATAATGCCCATTGTATATTTCCTCAAATTCACATAAAGTCATGACTCCTGAAAAAAAATAAAATTCATATTTAGGTGTTAGGGTTTGACAGAGTTGGGTTTGGGCAAAAAGTAAGACAACTCAGGGTACCGTCCATTCTAGCTGCATGTAATGTGAAGCTTACAAGACTACTCCAATTGGACCATGTCGAAGTTCCAGTCAAATATTTACTCAGCTCAGTATCTCAAGACCTTTTCCCCCCCGTCTCTTTCTCCAACAGAAACTCTACTTCAGTTCCACTTTACCCACATATGTTTAATAATGCAGCAGTTATAATGTACCTCTTTGCATTATTCCCATGAGCATGCTGGCTTTTAGCATCACTGAATATCTGGAAGGATAACCTGTGAATATCAATTGGTTTGTTTTATTGATCTTTATACAAGTATACTGTCCTCTCTGCCCACCTTAATTCATTTTACATTCTGATCCTGCATGTTCCTCTGCCATGTATTTTGTGAAGATGTCGGCTCTTGTCAATTCATATTTTTCTCCAAGCAACAGTATATAAACCTTTCTGGGAGTTTTAATCTGCAATGGTCGAAATAAAGAGCGGGCGACTTGAGGCAGGTTGCGTTCACAGTGACAAGTGCTGCAAAAACACCTGTGATGATTCATGTCCAAAGAGCACAATTCCATCATCGGGTCTCGGCGTTCAGTTTTTGACAAGGGAAAATGTCTGAGTAGATGCATATGAATTCATATTCTCACTGTGGCAGGTTAAAGCCCCCCCTGATGTGTGCCTGTGGGTTTAGCCTTGCCTGCACGATTTATCTTGCTCCATGTTAATAAAATAATTCATGGTTGGGGCACTTATCTCCGATCGGCCCCAGCATTCCTCGTTCCTAAGCATATTTCTGCTGCCCTTAATGCGCTGGGAAAATTCAGAAATTCCCGTTGAGAATGTGTGCAGAATGTTATTAGGGAGTTTTAGGTCATCTTTGGAGACTCTCTGTCACATTTTACTTTGCAAGTTTTCTTTCCTGATTTCCAGTATCAAAGTTTTATTTTGTATCTTTTTTTTTTCAGATTTCTGAACTTACTCTGAGGATTTTCAAAATTTAAAGGAAATGCATTTCTTCAACATGATAAAGCTCGAAGTAATATCCATGCATTAAATAAGATGGATTAACTGCATAAGAGTGTAGTTTACAGTTGGCCTTGCCACAGGAAGTAAACCGTGCAATTTGGTCTTTGGCCTTTGTGACTGACAGACGTAATTATTGTTTGGGGAGACTTAATGAGCACAAGTGCAGGAATTGCTTGAGAGATGACCATCCAGGGAGCCACAACTCCCGGGAACGACCTTGTGATTGATTTGATGGAAAGCCCAAATGAATAGTTTCCAGAAGATGGAGGAGGTGGAGCAGGAGGTGGAGGAGGAATCACAAAGAAAGTGCTGAGCAGTCAGAAACTACACCTGGCTCCGGGAAGCACTGACGATGTAAACAATTGTTCAGGACGGTGCAAAAAAGGCAGCAGGACAGCTGTCTCAACCTCTGAGCTAAGACTTTAAGGAGCCCATACGCAATTGTAGCGCACATGTCAAGTTTCAGTCGCAACCCTTGAGAAACGTCAGTTCAGCTGTGGCAGTGATGGGCAAGGAGTTAGTGTTGTTGTGTCTGGAGGGTCTGAGAAAAGGTCGATCCCTCAGCAAGGGGTGGCAGGGAATGTGACGACAGCTGCCCCATGGAGCCTGCTTTAATGCCGCATGGGTTGAGGTGTGGTGGCAGCTGGAACAGGAGAGCAACGGTACAGTGATGCAGAGCTGAGGCTAAAGAGAAGGAAACTGAAAAAGAACAACATGTCTCCAGGCGTCAGCCTCCTGCTTCGACTGTAGGTTCTCACAAAATTATATTTTTAGACCATTACTAATCGAAATCAGAGCATCTGTCTCGCAATGTCAGGAGCCTGTCATGATGTTAAGTGAGGTTGACTTTAACAAATCTGTAACATTTCCGTAATGCCTGATTTGTCATGGTAACGAGCAGAAAGTGACTTTTCACATAGGTTAAAAATACAGTAGTGTACTGCAAGATATCTTTGAAAATGTACTTGTAAGGCCAACTATGTATGTACAGTAGACGCATTATTTGAAAAATAGCCTATTTAAATTATTTGAAATCACCAAGTAACCAAATGGTAGAATTTCAGAAGTGCAATAAATGTGTCTGAAAACCCTTTTTGTTCCTATTGGTATGTTCAATTTTGGTAGGAATTTAGACTCAGCTAAATTGTATTACTTATGTGTGAATGTAATCATTTCTTGGCAGAGAAGGTAAAGTATCCAATTCTCAACTAGGTGCTGATATCAGATCTGGATGTGCTTAGACGTCAGAGTAACATGTCTAGCTCAGACTCATAGCACTATGTGAATCAGGCCACTTGAGGCCAAATGGCAGCAGAGAAGCAGGTCGAGGCTGCTAATAGACTCTCCGGGTCACTTCCTCCCATCAGCCTCCTAGCTTGGCATGACCTCGCACCTCGTATACACGTATACAGCACAACTACAAAAACATAGCTGTGTAAAAGATGTTGATGCTTTAGACATTTAAAGGCCTATTCAGACTTTTTGTTCCCCAGAGCTTGCAAACTTTCAAGTCTTTTTTTATTTTTAAATAGCTATGATTAGCAAGGACATTAAACATGGCTGCAGGAAAAGTGTTATATACCGTGACCCTCCGCACCCCTATGCGTTTCATTAGTATGATCACGGGTAATCGCTTCTCCGTGTCTCCCGGGCTCAGAATTCAATGTGACTTAGCCTGTGGGTTAGCAGCAGCAGCAGCAGCAGCCAGACATGTGATGCTGTCTCCCTCTAAAGCAAAGTTGTGTTCTGAAGCAGAGTGTTTGCAGACATGTGGCTCTCCCCTGAGAGAGGCGTCAACTAGGAGTGAGGCTGCTGGTACAGCCGACACATTTTTCAAGCCGTGTCGAGGTGATGCCTTGTGGTGCGCTTAATGAAGCACAGGCAGAATGAGCAGGGCTATTGATCTTCCCTCTAATGAGTTATGCATGAAGCAGGGACTAATTACTTTCTGATATAATCTGAGGCTATACAGTGGAGAAAGTTGATGAAGGCAGAGTGGTATGGCTGAATCTTTTTTAATCGGGGTTCATGTCAGCAACATAGACACTAATAATGAAGTTGGTGACTTAAATAAATTAATATTCTCTGATTCAGGTTAAATAATCTTGGGAGTATACAGAAATGAACAAATAGAAAATATTATAGGTATATTACATAACAATTTGCTGAAAAACAATGTATAGACTGATTAAAATAAGTATCCCTCTATCATTACTTATGACCCACTAGAAGTGTGTGGTTGTGTCTGTATCTGCAGAGACACTGCCCTCGGCCTGTATCTTGTCTTTCCTTCTTATTTTGCTATGTTCTGGACATTTCTGGGCGTCAGCAAAGAGCATTTGGACCCGACTCGGGGGTGTAACCCCCAGCCAATAAGCAGGGCATGCCGCCTGTTCTTATGTATTTCATTGAGAGGTTTCGCTATATGATGCATTTTAGCCCCTTTTAGCTTCAAGTTTTTGTTTTATGAAGCACAACTCAACTGTTTAATTTAATTCTGACAGCTTGCATCAATCTTGTTTCCAGGCTCTGCCAGGAGCTGTTGTTTTTTTTTACAAAAACTGTAAAAAAAAACACTGTACACCACCTGCCCAGCAAGAGCAGACAAACAAACTTAGTCGGTGGCGACTAAAACAGAGCTAAAAGGATAGTAAATATCTGATAAACATTTATATAGCCACACAAGTCCTAATGACTGCTGATGTTGCACAACCAAATTTTAAACAAATCTGGCAAGAGGGAGTGCTGAGTTACTGTGTATATTAAACTACCTGATTGGCAATGCAAATTAAGTTGAATGTGTCAGTGTTTCAGCATATACGGTTGTTGACATTTCATTTGTTGGTAGATTAATAAGGGGACGAGATTAGGTGGATGCAAAGAGGTGCAGTAAGCCTTCGTCTGTTACATTCCTCATGGCCCAGAGGAACCACTTCACCCCCCTGTGTCAGGCATCGCCTCACCTACAAGGCTTTCTGCTTCGAGCTTGTCAATCTGTAAGCAGTTTTGGTCACTTTGGCCGTTCATCATTGACCTGTCCTCAGCTGCTACATGGGCCTCCAATAGAACAGCAAATGTAAAGTTTTAGTATAGAAGTGCAATGAAGATTTAAGTTAGAGGCCGTAATGTTAGTGCATTTTTAAACCAGTGTTAAGGTCTAACCATGCAACTAAGCAAAATGTCTTCTCACACTCTTTCAGAACAACAGGGCTGCTGTTGTCCTTATCTGCCCTACATACAGACCCTTAATGCATGATAAGTGTGCTTGCTGCTCAATCGCGAACAGTGTGTGTTACTGCTTTACATTCTGTGTGTGTGTGTGTGTGTGTGTGTGTGTGTGTGTGTGTGTGTGTGTGTGTGTGTGTGTGTGTGTGTGTGTGTGTGTGTGTGTGTGTGTGTGTGTGTGTGTGTGTGTGTGTGTGTGTGTGTGTGTCAAAGCCCAGAGAGCCAGCGTCAATGGCTGCCATTCAAGCACTTCACTGTGCTCATTTACAATCTGCTCTCCACATTGCCAGGCTAAGTGGTGACTGAGTGAGACCTATTTTTATCGCCCCCCCCCCCCCCCCCCCCTCCCTGTAAATGGAGCACAGCCTCTCTCATTGAAATGGCTAACAGGGCTAAAAGTCAGTTAGTTGTCAATCAGCAACTAGGGATTGCGTAGTTGTACTTTTTCCATCTTTTTTCAATTTAAAACAACTGTGTGGCTTTTCTGGTACCTGCACTTTACTATGAATATTGCTACTGGGAGAAATTAGGAGTTTAACTTGGCTGTGACACTCAAGAATCTCAGTAGCTTTTTGGGCTCGTTTAGCCGGCCGCCTGATAGCCCTTATCTTGAAACCATATCCAGAGGACATTTTTATCACCCTTCAATGTGCACAAACCAAAGAGCCTGACACGGCCTGGCCAGTTTACTGAGCAAACAGCTCTGATGAACTTTTTATCTTCCTCCACTTGAACATTTCGGCCAAATACATCATCAGGTAAAGGAAAGTGCAAACACTAGTAAATCTTAGGACTCTTAAGTGTCTTGATGGAGACGTTTACTTCTTGGCAATATCACTAGCTGATAAATTTCATAATCACAGAGTCCTTCCTTGCATACGGTCTGAGCACCTGGTGATAATCAGTCGACTTGTAATGCCTGGCTGTGGCTGTGACCTCCTCTCCACTGTGACAATGGAACAGATGGGCCTGGGGCTTAAGTGGAGAGGGATTCTGCTGATGACACCTGTGCATCACAAGTGCGCTTCCTGCTCCTGGAGCTGTGTGTGCAAAGGAACCAACACTGATCTCAGATTATACACTGAGACCGGATCAGGCTCAGCCAAATTTATACATGGGGGGATGTCGCTTCTGAATATTTAAGGGATACGGTTGGCAATGCTTCTGGTGGTTTTCATAGGAAATTAAATAATGACTTATCCTCATCCTGTCAATGTAGTGTAAGGTAAAAAAAACGGCAGCAAGTGTGCACAACCTCAAGAAATACTAATCAGTTCGATAGTAGAAAAACTATGGCACACCATCAAAGCAAACATTGCCTGCAGAGCTTTGCATTTGGATAAAATATTGCTGACGCGTTTCCTCAGCACAGAGGAAGGCCGAACTATAAGGCTGTTGGATAGAAAATTTTAGCAAATACATCTTGTTCTATGTAGAGATCCTCTACAGATCAATATGATGGTTTATATATACCAATATATTATTGATTCTGGGATGCTGAGGCAGTAGGTCATTAAATAAAGACATTTCTACGTTAAGAAGCTTACAAGAGTTTTCTTCGTTAGCCTTTATCAGTACTCTTTTCTCGCCGTAAACCTGCTGCGTTTCAGAGGAAATGGAGTGTGTTAGCCCCACTCGGTTGCTCAGGTTCTGCCGATCTCCTTGATGCCAGGGCCTAATGAGGCTTGCATCATGCCACAGCTGGCAGAGGCCCAGTACCAACACCAGGTACTCTGCTGGAGGCTTGTCTCCTTCTAGAAACCACCGTCCAGGCTGTTGCACTCCTGTTAGTAGATTTATTTTAACTGCACTGTTGGCTACGATTTATTTATTTCAGAGCTTGAAATTGGAATATATTAGCATCATCACATATCCATAACCAAATATCATCATCACAAGTACTGATTTCTAAACTAAAGATGTGGCAAAAAAACAACTACAGGAGTTCCTATGTGGTTGAAAGCTCTAGAAAAAGCATGTATCAGTCAATGGAGGGGGGCTTATGTCTAACCTAGGAAGCACAGCCATAACTGCTGATGCTCACACCCCCACACACACCTGCCCATAGTCATGCTTATACATTTACACAAAGACACACACATACACGGTTGGCAGTGGCTGTTTATCGTGTATAAACTGAGTGTTCTGGAAAAACAGTGGCAGCTGGTGAAACTGGACGCTGCTTTACTAAGCAGGGTTCAACAGTAAAATGCAGCAGGTTGTTCCATACTTCACTCCATGAATAACATAATGAGGCCCTGAAGCCAACACTTTAATCCTCCGAGGTACAAAACAGCAGTTCAAATATTTGGTGTTACACAGAGGAAATTAGGTTTGCTGATGGGGAGGGAGGTGGTTTAATATAATGCGTAACACCTCACACCATATAAACAAACAACAGACTGTCACTACTATTACAGTTGGTCTGTTCCCTTGTAGAAAATTAAAACCTCCCAGCAGGCGTTAAGCTGGAATGATGAACTTGTTTGCTGCTATATAATATATTTATTTTCCAAAGCACCACTAACCCCATTTAAAGTGATGATATTGGATGGGTTTCAAATCATTTATTGGGTCTTTAGTGAAGCCTGATAATGGTGCCTGAAAGGACTGTTGCTATTGAAACCGCTAATTGGTTGCTTCTAGCATCACTCTTTGCAAATTGAAAGACTTTTAAACTGCAGGTACCTTTCTTTTTAATCCGCTGCTTTTCATTTAATAATGCAGATAGATTGACACTTGCTTTCATGGGTCTGAAATGGATTAATGTAGTAGCTGGTGCCAGGCCTCTGTGTGTGTGTTTGTGTGTCTTCAGAGAAGCACAAGTTATCTGGCAATTTGTTGAACACCATCTCTTCATATTTGCAAGCCCTGGACATCATCTTAAAATTGTTTCGTCAAGACAACCTTCTCAGCACGAAATTGTTGCACCATTGTAAAAGTGTCAACAGGCTTGAAGCGGTGTCACCCCCCTTGGTGTGGGGTTGTGGGCGTTTTATTGACGGGGCAGAGGCGAGTTTCGAGGCAAACAGAGAAGCAGAGTCAGCGTTAAAAGAAGAAATGCAACGCATTGTTTGCCTTGTGCCAAACTCCAAATATAGGTATTTAAACACAAAGATGCACTGAAATTTCTCCTTTTGTGTGACCTGACAGCCTGAATAGACAAAAAAACAGATACAAGAGTTACAAAAAAAGCTGTTGGTACACAATGTAGGGGCAAGCTGAGGACAAGGTACTTAACTAAGGCTTTATCTTGTCATGGTTTTTGGCAATGCAGCTGTGAGTGTGTGTGTGTGTGTGTTTGAACTGTGACCTGTCACAGCTTTCAAAAGGTGTGAAGTCATCGCAGATGACAGTGAATGTGACCTGTCACAGCTTTTCCCTGACTAATCCCTGCAGATGACAGTGAATCACCTGGTTTTCCCTGACTAACAAAATCACAGCGCAACAATTATGTTCCTATTACTGCCCATTGCATCTGCTGCTTTAATATTATATGCTATTTAATGGGTGCTTTTAACCAAACCTCCCATACCAAGTATGTATGCACTCTCCTGGTGCAGTAATGTACTGCTTTTATCCAAAGTGGCTTCATTAGAGGGCGTACATATTTAGTATGGTCGGCTTCTGATATAATGGAAACTTCAGTCCAGTTTTACCTTGTTGTCAAGCCTTAAGGATGTAAGGAGAGCCTAGCTCATCAACCTGGCTGCATGAGCTGCTGTAAATAAAATGTGGTTTAGTTCTAATTTAAGTGTTTACTAAGTGTAGATTTAACAGTCTATAGTTCTAAACTAGTTCTCTGGGACATCAGCTGGTAATTAATATTTACACAGACTACCTGCTAGGTGTAATTGTTGCATAGCTCAAACTTGCTTAAATATGAATTTATCAAGTATTAGAGGTAGTATGGAATATATTTGACATACCTCCATGTGTGCATTTAAAAGTAAAATAAGTAATATCTTCATTGAAAAGTACTGGTAGTTAAGTTAAATATATGCCGTCAAAAAAAGGGACTGCAGTGACTTATTTTTAATAAAGTTTTGATTTTGCTGTGCAACATGCTTTCAACCAATTTACACTTACAAGCTAAGACATAATTTCATTAATGGTGCAATCCTATTTAGTACACGAGTATTTGAAACTAGCAAATCCTTACTAATCACTTTGAGGAACTTTACACAGTTGATTATTCATAGCTGGTGCAACCCAATCTTAAACCCTCGACCCTGTAAGTGTTTGCTCAACTCATTGACCTTAATGATTTTGAGGTATTCTGGCTTGTACAGTATGTATGATATAATGATACCTCTTTAAGCAGGGCAACAGTCTATCACTCCAATACAGAAGAGAACATATGTGGTGATGTGTCGCCTGAAACCAATTAGTATTAGGATTATTGAACTGCTGTGAGTCACACCACTAACATCGATCAATGTTTTTGACTGTAGCCGCTGTCGTCGGTTGAATGTGATATCAGGCACAAGACCTAATCAAATATAACAGGGCCCTTGAACTATCTCTGATACAGTATTCAATCAAACACATTAAAGCATGTTACACTATAGGAGTGCCGTCTGAAAGGGCGTCATGGCACACAGACACCTGAATGTGTGCTGATTTTAAATGGCACTTCAGCAGTCTGACTGAAATAGAACAAGTTTCTCTTACATTTGCCAGCTATAAATATTTTACAACCTTCAATGGAAAACTCTTTTTGTCTTTGTTCTGCACAATTTCAACAAGACCAGGCTCTCTGTTAGATGGGGCAATGGCTGAGATGAAGGACGGCGTATTTCAAAAAGAACAGTTTATAGTAGCACGTTGACAGGTCACTTTAATGTTAGATTGGTAGTAGGAGAGAGAGGGCGGGGGATCCAAAGCCTGTCATGCTGTTTCCTCCACCATTTCTGAAAAAAGTAATTTGCTTTTCTTGGTGATGATGGATTTAACTGTTGGGGGAGATCAGTTGCCGTAGAAGATGGAGCCCAATGGAATTCTTTAAATAGTGTTTAAGGAAGCTAGTTGATGCTGATGCAGGGATTAAGATAAATGCAGTGTTTTGCTGTGTAGTGTCGTCATCGAAGCCTGACTAAAGCAATCCAATTAGGTTTCAATTAATATGTGATTTACAGGCTAAAAACAGCACATTTGAATTCAAATTGTCGATAACTTATACTGTTTAGTGTGTAAATATGTCTGCAAATAACATACATCTTTAAATCTGACCATTTTCAACCTTGCTTTGTTGGCAGCGTGGAAAAGCCTTGAAACAGCACTGAGATGATGGGACACGAAAAATATTAGAATCGGTCTAACTTACTTTTATTAACAGTCAAATGTTTGTCCTTTGTGTGTTAATTACTCAGTAATGGTGCTGCCGGTCCTTTACTGACCCTCTGAGGATATTGTGGGGTGTCAGATCATTGCTGTACTCTTCCAGTCAAAATGTCACGATGCTCTCGGACCCAAGAGCTATTTCAGTGTAGAGGAGTGAGCCATTTGAGGTGAATCCTCCTTGCCTGACAAATGTTGGCTCAGCCTTTTGGCATTACAGCCACAGTGTGTAGGTAGGTGGAAAAAGAGTAGAGGAGAGGGAGGATAGAAGCGGAGGAAGACGAGACAAGAGACACTGTGTGTTTTCCTAGAAACTGCCTGGAATCAGAGCAACCGCTTGTACCAGAGCATTGCGATGCAGCTGTTCATTACCTGCAGCAATTGTAAGTAAATACCTTATATTGATCCCCTTGGTGTTCATTATAAAGTGAGAGAAGCAAAAACTGGCAGTTTTTCTCTCATCAAGCAATTTTCTGTCAATATTGAGACATTTTATTGAAAATTTGTTCTACAAAAGGTGTTTGTGTTGCAGCCATGACCTTTGCACTCTTAAAGCAGGCACCCAATAGATGCAGCTTTTTTTACGAGGACACCTCACAGTAATGGGCATAATGTGTGTCTCTGGCTAGGGTGACAATATGGCTGCTGACACAACCATCAACAGAAATGTCAACATGTTTTGATGATGTTCAGGACATCCCTGATAAGGTCAAGAGCATGGGAGGTGTATGGTGTGGCGACCGTTTGAAAACTAGGGGGGAGTGGGAAATGTTTCACAGTTATTGTTAGTTTTAAGGATTTTATAAACCCACAACTTTGCTGTTCTGGTTCACTTTTGCACATATTTCATTGGGCCCCACAGCACCTTGGCCTTGTCTGATGATGTTGTGTGGCTGTTTGGCAAAAGTTGAGAGAGGTTGAGCTGATGGAGTTTTTTTGACTGGTCTCATTCAAATTAATGAATTAATGAGTGGGCTGCGCTTTTTCACGCAGGGCTGATGTCTGTCTGGATGTGGCTTCATGGCTTAAGAGTCAACACCCAAAAAAAAGCATCTCTGGTGTAAATGGGGTAGATGTTTCTGAGTTTCTGACAAAGTTCCCAAAGTTGGGATCTAATACGCACATGTGTCTTGTTGCCTGTAGTCAAAGAGCAATCAGTCAATTCAAGACAAAGCTGAACCCGTTAACCTTGGAGTCACAGATTATAACTGTCAGATGAACATCTACAAAGACATACAAGGGTCTGTGTGTAAAGTGGTCTTGGTGGTGGGTCCTCCCAGCCGTCCCAGAAGCCTCTTTCTCCTACCTGCTGCTGGGTCGTCATATTTTCCACTGTGGGTTGAAGCAACAGACCATCCAGGCTCAATAGAGCCTCCATTCATTCATTGAACCGTGAGAGGGAGGTGGAGGCTGCACCCAGTAACTGCTGCTGCTCTCTTCTCCTTGTGAATAGGTGTGGATGTAAAAGGTTCTGACTCATGAACTGTTTGTTTCATGGCTCAGGAGAGATCTGGCGCTGGTCATAATCCAGACTCGAGGGAGTTTTTGTAGAATGAAACAGAGAGGCAGCATTGTTGCGTGGAGATGGACAGGCTTTGCTCTGTGGTCTGTGGTCGTTTTTAATGAGATCCTGCGTTCGCATACGTGTTTACTGGAAACCCTTCCTGCCAGTTTGTCTGAAATACACTGATGAGCAAAGTGTTGCTCTACTGAGGAGCTCAAAGAAACCAAAAGAGATAATATTTCTCTGCTGATCAAATATTTACCAGCCTGGGAATCAAAATGTGCTTTTCATGATCAGATTCCTGGTTTAACAAATTGCCTTCATGCATAGAGATTTTGTCCATGCACCCTTTTTCTGCCTCTCACTTTATGATTAATGGTTCAGGGTTGAGATGAAGGCCTCTGGCTGACAGTGGAACAATTAATACCCCACCCCGCTGCTTTTCTATGCAGACAGAACGAGACAGACCCCCCACCACCAGCCCTCAGCGACTGTCAGAAAAATGCTGAACACTACAATACAGAGCCAGTAAACAAGATAAATAATCCTCTAATTAAATATTTTGTTTTGGCTGGGAAGTGGGCATGTTAAGTTATTTCAGTGTTTATTTAATAGTGCAGCCTGGATGAAGAAAATTTCATATTCAACGGCTTACAATCACATGACATTTGTCTTTCCTTCACAGAGCGTGACTTTGGAAGAGCCAGTAACATCAGTCCCCCAAACACACACACACACACACACACACACACACACACACACACACACACACACACACACACACACACACACACACATCACCAGCTCTCTTGGCCAATAGAGTAGAGACTTCACAGTGTGTCTCTTATGGCTGGATGTCTGCCACTGTAACAAATTGAACCAGAATTGAATCTCGTTGTCATTTCCATACTCCCTGAAAAGCTGCATTACTTCAGCAGATGCGATCTTTACGTATTTATTTGTTCTTGCATTGCTAAAAACCTATATTAACACCCCATCTGTATTCCACATCCTCTACCATCGACTTCTGACATGAAGCCAAAAGCTCACTTCACTTTCTTTTCACTTCAAGAAATCCCTTTGCTGATTCAATCTCCTTGAAGGAAAATGAATTGCCTACTTCTATGTTGTGCAAGAAGGGAGGTGGTCCGAGACAGATAAACAGTTTTGCTTTTACTGTATCATTTAAGGCGGTGAGCTGATACTTTAACCGTGAGGAAACTACAGTGAGTATTCAGCACCTATAAGTCAAGAATGCCAGACTTTAACTACTAGAAATATCAGCAGAAGATGGAGAGGAGGGATGTGATTTCACGTGATAGATGGTGTCATAAAGAGTTCACTGTCAAGATGAGAAGCTTTGAAAGAGATGATATCGGGACAAAGTTTGCTCTGTGAAGTAGGGGTGGAGGGGGAAAAAGCAAGGGGAAGTCATGGCCGGGTTGCTGCAGGATTCAGCCCGCTTATGTAATGTCATGGGACATACTGATGGTGTCAGGCCTGTTGTAATTGTCACAACGAGTGTCTGTTCAGTCCGACGCCTGATGGGCAGAGCAGCATGGATCTGGCTCATCATTCACTGATGATGTTGCAAAAGGGCATTACTCAAAGTGTCTGATGTTAGAAACTAAAACAAGATGTGAATTCATGGTTAGCAGAGATTCAGAAATATGGCTAATGTGTTCAAGATTAACTCCAGCTCATTTAATCTTTTATTGCCTTGTTCTTCTGTTATTTAATTTTCACAGAATGTTGAATCAGCGAACTAACACACTGAATTTAATTGTCATTTGACAGTGTCTGAACTGAGACACATTATCTTACATGGAATATTAAGCAAAATGTAATTATTTTCTATTATCATGCTACCTGACTTGTGTGGTAGATGCACCTTAGAATCCACTTTTTGTTGCACTCTCAGATGGGAGAAGTCTCACCACACCTGCTGATACCCAATGACAATATGTCCACTTCATATCCCACCTAGAGCATCACGCCACCTGTACCATCTCCACCTGGCTTTATGTCTTTCTGTCATCTCTGGATGTTTTCAGGGCTTTTGTGTCACTGAGATTTAGCACCAGGAGAAAAAGTATGGACACAAAGTGTTGAGTGTATCTCCACCAAGCCAAAAAGGCTGCAGCGCCATACTCTTTATCGCTGATGGGATCCAGTTTTTTAAGATCTGAGTGAATCTTCAGCCCCAGGGATGTTGGGATGCATTTGGCTTCAATAGGTCCAAACTTTTCCCTCCAAGATGATTCTTTTAACTGTTAGACTGTTGATTTTATCAAGCACACTTAATAGAGTGCATACAGCCTCAGCATGGCTTACATGTAGCTGACAGTGATGATGTCATGCTTTTTAATTTAATTATATGGTATGTCTCGTATTGAATATATGTATCACAAATTACAATAGATTTCAACAAACTTTTATTTTTTGCATATTTAATTATATGTATTTATTTTTTATTATGTCTAAAGGCACGCTAGCAGCAGTCCAATACCGTTGACTGAAATATCTCAATAATTATATGGTCTATTGTCATGCATTTTGTGCTTATTAGCAAATTGGCATGCTCACAAGCCAAACTAAGGTACACATGTAACATAATATTTGCTAAATATCCGCATGTTAGCATTGTTTATGTGAATTTGTTAGCATTCTGATATTAGCATTTAGCTCAAACCATCCCTGTCTAGGCTCTTAGTCTTGTTTCTGCATGATTTAGTTGCTCTGGGCTCCATTGAAAGGCTTGGTTA
The DNA here is from genome assembly GCF_027596085.1 of Anoplopoma fimbria. Lineage (NCBI taxonomy): Eukaryota > Metazoa > Chordata > Actinopteri > Perciformes > Anoplopomatidae > Anoplopoma > Anoplopoma fimbria. The sequence continues at coordinate 19,332,452 of NC_072461.1, forward strand.
CCCATGATGCCTTTTCATAGTTTTTCTTTCAGTCTGATATGAATAAACGTTTATGGGGGACAATAAAAACATTCAAGAAATTCAAGCATGTTCAATATAAGAACATGAAGTAAAAGCAGATATCAGCTGCCTCATTACAAAAAAACACATTGTCTAGCTACCAAATCCCACGTCATTGAAACCCATTATCACTACTGGTCTGTTTTTCATGGTGAACTCATCGGGCCAGGCCACAAAAAGAAAATCAAGGGCTTTTAAGAAAGCCTGGAACACTGTCCCACAGTCAGACACCCCCGGCCTTTTCCTTCTTTTTGTATCTTGCTGAGCCGACGCAGCCGATGCATGTCACATTGTGTCCGCAACAAAAGCCAAGATAGCACAGACCGCACCAAATTCATATTTAGAAAGGTCGTGATTGTGCTCCTGTGAATAGCTGGCTCCACGGACTTGCCCCAGGGGGCCTGTCAACCTTATTCCCCCTTAGAACAACATAACACATTTGGACTACTACAATAGAATTTATGTCCCCTTGCTCCCTGGCTCCTTCACCCTCTTAAAGCCATAGGAGTGGAGAAGGATTACTCTTTCTGCATTTTTCAAGGCTGAATCCAGACCCCACTGGTTGTTCCTAGATGAAATTGTTTTTTCATTACAGCTTTTCAAACAGTGCCCAGAGCAATTCTGTCAGCGTGATAAGGGTAAACTTGGTCGTATTGAAAACGAGACAAATTGGGTTCTGGCTCAGGGGGAAAATTATAATTAGCAGAGCTTAAACTCGGCTGCTTTCATGAGAGTTTGCCGTGCTGTGCTTTTGCCGTGATCGCAGGGTGCCATCAATCTGCCTTGTGGCCGCTGTCAAAGACAGACTTGCACCATATTGTCCCGTCACTCAGTGCCCGCCAGGTGTTGCACAGCCTGATGGGCCTCTCTGTTTTTCAAGAGGCCTTGAGTTCAAAGAAAACAAAGGAGAGTCTAAAGTATATCTTGTAACCCCCTTCTTACTTTCCACTTCTTCCTCCTACTCCTCCGATTCCAACTCGCCTCTGTCGTCCATGTTGCCATAGCACTCTGTGTGAACTTTCCTAAGATGTTTCCTTAGTCTGGGATCAAGGAAATCTCCACTCTTTGCTGCCCTGAATGTTAATGACTCAACTTCGCACAATAGGAGTAGAAGTGCAGATAGTGCAGAAAGATAGCTGAGAAAAGCCTGTTCAGAAACGCTTTGACTAAATCAGTTCCTTCATTAAATGCTTGGCTGAGGAAAAATCCCACATTTTTATTCTTGACATAGACATGGAAGCTCTGCCACCAAGCTGCTTGTTAACAAGATCCTGCTCTGAGTAAATTGGCTCCTATTGGCTCCTATATGCTCTGTCCTCCTCTGACTCCTGGTCTCAATATAAATTTCAAATCCTAATCTATATTTATGCTATGCTATATCTATTTTCATTTTAAATGTGTATGATCATGTTTCTTGTAGCACTTGTGTAGATTCCAGGCCTTAAAGCATTTATGTGTCATTCATATTGGCAATCATCTCTAAGTTTTACTTACTTGACACACAGAAAACATGTCATACTAAATTGAATGAGAAGTGTCAATTCACCATTGTATTTGAAAATAGCACGTGCAGCCAAACCATTCTCCACTCTCTCAGGGGGAAGGGTGGTGAAAGCTTTGGTTTCTTAAGTGGTTTTCCTCATGCACATTTCCATAGCTCATTCAGGACCCAATGCGTTTGTTTCTCTGCCCATAATCCAGGAAAGGCAAAAAGAGGGAAGAAAAATAGTTTGGGGTGGGGGAAGCACATACAGTAGAGAGTTGGTGGGAGAGGAGAAAGAGGGTTGGGATTCCATTGGGTGGATTGGAGAGGATTTGGTCCTCTAAATAGAAGCACCTGTTCATCTTGGATTAGAAGCAAGCAGAGCTCTATTTTGGTTCAGTGTGGATGCTTGCCAATCCCGCTCTGGGTCCTAAAGGCTGCCTGGGTGTGGAGCGCATTCCTGGTGCTCTCATTTGGATTTATAGTGTGTTAGAAATCACTATATGGGTTTAAACGTTGTTATCTTTGGACAGTCTTTGTGCTTTGCTAAGCTATTGCTGGTGCAGATGCCTGGCCACTTGCTGATTACTGGCTACCAGCAGAGTGACTGGTCGGCTCCCGGATGCATCTCCAGATGTCAACATAATTGTGTTAATTATAAGTGCAACAGTGCTAAAAAAAAAAGCATGCAGAATCTGGATAAATGCAAGGTAAATTAAGAGATGTTACTGGCCTTCCAGGGGTTGTGCCTCAGGCAAGGGGTTGTGATAATGAGGCAGGTTAAAAAGGCTGGGAAGGTGTTAGTGCAGACCACATAAATCACAACAGGTGATAATGAGGTCAAATGCTGTGTAAACACTAGCCTGAAAATAAATGTGCCATTGATCACAAGGTTCATAAAAATATACAGATTAGATCCAGCTGTGAAAGTTGCAGTTGACACCTGCCATAAACATGCATACCTCTTGTGATAAAATTGATCTTTTACAGTTGATGGTATCTGCTGGACTCAAGTCGCCATCGCCCTGGCAAAAAGCTTAATGCAACAGATTGACATTTGGGCCAATAAGCTTATTCGCTTTCTTGCTGGGAGTTAGCTGAAGATCAATACCACTCTCATGTCACTACAGTGACAGCAAGTTATCTTAGCATATCACAAAGACTATCCAAAGGTCACACAATCCTCCTACCTGGAGCTATAAAGCCCACTAATTATTCTGGGGAATATTTTCTTGACCCAGTACCAGTTGCCAAGCTACTTGAGCAAACTCCAGGAAGTTACTCCAGTTACATATTTCCAAAATGTCCTACTATTCCTTTAAGCCAATGAGGAAGTTGGCGTTTAATTTTTTTCTTCTATTGTTTGGCTTGGTGGTGATTTTGACCTTCCACCTTTCACCCATGGTGGCTTCCTTACCTCAGCTCATGAAGGTCTTTTTCCTTCTGGCCAAATAGGGATTTTCTGGTTTCAGTATTATTGGGAAAAGATGACAGCATGTGGAAAAACCCCAAATCCACGAGCTTCAGAAAACCTCCTTTAGAGACCTGATAAAAGGATTCACATGTGCACTCAGCCATGCAGCTCGGCAGACCTTGCATGTGGCCATTTGGATTCACAACATGCAGTACATACAGTATGTGGGAACACATGACCACCTCAAAAATGGCTTGTGTGAGTGTCATCTCAATGTAGTTTGGGTGCACTCACATCTGCATTTAGAGGCATTTTGTATTTTGTCAAGGTATTTTACCTTAGAAAGTCATTTCCACCAATACTGTCGGGTTTTATCCTGAATATGTAGGTTTTCACCTACAAGACAAAGCAGGATGTGGTTTAACAACATTGGTTGGTCAAATTCTTCTGCAACATATAAAAAAAAGGGTTTTTGACTGTTACTTTAAATATCTAGCTCTAATTGTTGTCAGCATATTGGCTTGCCCCACCCAGCCTACTCAAGGGGATTTTTTTGGCTGGCTTCAAACAGACTAAATCACAGATGAATCTACTCCACCTATAATTGGGCCAGCATGTGTATTTATAGACAGAATCAGTCTTTCCAAACACATTTAACACAAAACAGAGCTAGTTGTACTAAATGGCCTGAATAGTGCTCCATGTAAACACCAGCTATGATCAGGGTCTCTTATTAGCATCCTGTGAAACGACCACTTGAGCAGCTAAACACTCAGCTGAAACTGCAAGAAAAGAACAAAAGGAGACGCAGTCCGTTGGTTTCTGCGTTACTCTGCATAGCAGTGGACTAGCAAATAAATTGTTATCCTTCTCATCTTCTCCAGGGCTGTGCTCTGAGTAACAAGTTGATACAGTCAAGGAGCAAAATACATTTATCTTAATAAAGGCCATCAGTCTTCATTCCAGGATGTCGCCAACTCGCTACTCCCCATTAGTCTGTTGAGCCTTTCAGCGAATGATATGTCCAGGAATCGCTTAACAATTCAGTAATGAAATCCCACACCCTTAATGTGTATATGTTGTTATTGTAAAAGCCTTGCGGAGCAGCCCTCGAGATTCCCCCCTTATTGAATCAACTGTGACCTGACATCAGCGTTTATCCCTGCATATGGCTCCATCTATGCTCTGACTCTCCAGCTCTTGCCTGCCGCGGCTGCAGGGGGAAAGGCCTCAACAGCCCCCGTAAGAGGATCAGACCTTACATATTGCTCCACAATTTCATTAAGAGTCACAATTCGCAGGGCTGTCAGTGCCATAATAAACTCCCCAGTGCAGCGGGAGCAGATGGCGCGACCTGAGCGTCAAGGGACAGGCATCCAGTGGAATCCCCTTAATAAGGGAAGTAGGCCAGCAGCAGGCGCTTTAGAAGATAACTCCTGCCTTTTCAAATGGTATTTTTAAGATCCTTTGGTGTGTTAGTCAATCCAGATGAAACTGTAAATCCTGGTTTGGCTTTTCAGGGAGTCAGCAACCATCGGTTTTAATTTTTCTAGGTGAAATTAGCTGTAAATCAGTTATATCAGCAATAACTGAGCTTCCATCGAAGCTTTTGTATCTAAAATGTTATATTTTTGTGTCAATGCACATTCAGAAAAAAAAATTGGTTTCTAATTTCTGACCGACATGAAAATACAACTGTAAATTTTATGAGCTGTAGCTAATTAAGGTCATTTTAGCTCCACAAGAAGCATGTCAAAAAGGTAAATAAGCACAGGAAGTAATTCCTGGTTAGAATTGTAGGTAGTAGGATAGTTAGCATTGCATGATAACATTGGCAGTTTACAGCAGATAAACACAATCTTAATCCATTCACTTTTGCCATAGTGATTTATTTTTATTTTTATTAAGTCTAAATCCGTTAAAACGTTTTCTAGGACACCATCCTACAAACTTCCTGTGTATATATATATATAAGTATTTATCTTACAGTCCCCCATGGGCACTGCTTATTTGAATAAATCCAAAGCTTGTCAAGGCCGCTATCCCTAGTTATGGTTGCTGCTGTAAGCTGTGAATGGACAGCACTGGCAAACTGTCAATTATTGTTGTCAGAATTTAACCATAATTTGTCAGATCTGATCTGGAGCAGACATTTTGGCTCCCTAACCCTTGAACTCGATCCTCCCAAAAACAGGGAACCGCTCACACATGGAATAATCCGTTGTGAAACTGTTCCTCCTTTCCCTTTTATCTTGCTTGGAAACCTTTGTGCCAACATTTATATTGCCACAGGGCACTTTTTCTTTTTGGCCCGAAGCTCTTCCAAAAGCTATCCACCCCTCTTATGTTTCAGTCAGCCGATTTATAAATGCTCCTTTTGGAAAGAATGGACGCTTGATTGAGTTTACATCTCAAGATAAACTCTTTTTTTAGGTGGTGGATACAGGACGCTGTAACTGTCCCAGTGAGCGTTAAACGTAAGCAACCTATATTTACATCTGTCCACTGGCAACAAGTTTGCCAACTAAGCAAGGCTTACTGGGGGTGTGATTGGCACATGATGTGAAAGAACATATTGATGCTCTTCGGAAAATGCTAACGCTGCTGTAATATCAATTATGCAACCGTTCAGTGTTAGCATGAATGTGTCCATTTCATGAATGTGCCCATGTATGTGCCGTCATGCCGTTCTGTGATGTGACTTGCTGTACGCTGGAGCTCTAGAGCTTGCATTGAAGACAGGTCAACCCAGTTTATTGACCCTCCCACCCTCTGCCTATCCCTGTCTTTGTTCCCACAGAACACTGGTGGGATTCTGCCCAGTGCTGCCAGTCTCTGTTGCTTAAAGGAACCATTGTCTTGTCTGTTGCAGCTCTCTAAATCAATGGGACTCTTTGTTCCCTCTGCAGCAAGTAGGACGTGGAGACCCAGCGCTTACTGACGTGTCATGATTGCAGCCTGCTGACCGTCGACTCAGCACATCATATTTGTGTGTCTTCTGCGCTTTTAGAAAGGTTGCAAAAGGATCAGCAGATAGTCACATTTCATTCCAAACCTCGTGGCTTTCCAAACAGGGACGTAACAAGGAACTATGATATCACAGAGCTGCCATATTGTATCCATCGGAGGTTTCCAAATTCCATTTTTTTTCTGAGCCTCTGTAAATGAGTATGTGCAAGCATGCTCCTACATATCTACTGTATGTGTAGTTTGTGTGTTTTTGCTCATTCATCTATGAGCAAGTGTGGTCATGCGGACATTTGAAAGAATTGTGTGTGGATGTTCATTTATTGTGTGTGTGCGTGTGCGTGTACGTGCGTGTGCGTTCTCAGCCTCCCTGCAGTCCCCCCGCTGATCTAGATCACCTCCCTTGATAGACAAAAAATCCTCGTTTGACAATATACAATTAAGATTCCTGCAGATGTGAAGGAGCCGCTGATGAGTTCCTTCAGTAGGAGAGAGGAGGCGTGGAGACTGAGATGAAGGAGGAGAAAGAGAGGGGTGGAGGAAGAGGAGGAGGATGGGGGGAGCTCTTCAGGGAGGTTTAGTGAAAGCACCTGCCTCAGCTCTGGGGCTCATGATGGATGAAGAGGAACAATTGATAAATTGAAGGAGGGAGGGGGAAGGAGCAGGTCTGAGCGTGAAGTGAAGGACACTTTGTCCTCCTGCAAATTCTTCATGGCTGTTAAGCCAAACATTAATGCAGTGCAGACACAACAACACTGGGAAAGGAGTTAAATTCTGGAAGGAGATTCTTTTGAAACGTCCCAAGATGGATTTTTTTTTTGCCCCAAAATAGCTTATTTTATCCAAAGATGCTCTAATTTAATTCGGTCCTCCCATTTGAACCTCTGTAGCTCTGTTTTGACTCAATTTACATTTTCAGTGGAGTGAATTTAAAGTGTCTTGTATTTTGGCTTCTGTAAGTCATTACCACAGATGTTGTATACTTACTGCAAATAAATAACCTGATTGGCAGCTTCTACTGAGTCCTAAGTAGATTTAAAATTGAATGCTAACTGGCCGGGTTAGTTTAGAAATTTGCTTTATAGCCAAATGTTCATTTATGATGCAAAACGGGTTGGATAGATTTTTGGAAATGCATTTATTCACTTTCTTGCAAAGAGGTAGATACATCTATCATATCTGTCTGTTTAAGAAGAAGCAAGAGATGGTTAGGGATCTCACAGTGATGACAAGCACATAATCCCCCATAAAAACAAAGACATTAGTTCATACCATGAGCATACAGGTAATTTACAAAATATACTGATAATCACATGGCTACAATTAGCACCTTCACAATGAAATACACATATGCACTCCTACGCTAACCATAGCTATTTTCCACCTACATCTGGTGTAGTCAGATCAAGACCCACAGGGAAGTACATCTGGATGTCAGTGGTGGGAGAGCGGGTCTAGTCCCAAACCTAGTCTGTCATGATGGTATGTGGGCTGCTGTGGAGGCTAAATTATTATGGAGCCCACCACCACACCCCAGAAGCCTCCCTTCAGAGTCCGAGACACTACACATGGAACACACGCACTATACTGTAAATGGGGAAAAATAAATGGGGAAAGTCCTGTGAGCCTGCAATGTTTCAAACAGTTTCCTGAACAAAAGGCTTCTTGTGCTGCATACAGACTGTCTCTATTAAGTGTTGGTCTCCTACTTTACTCAAACCAGCACCTTGCTGACTGAGACATTTTCAGAGCATCTTTAGGCATTAAGAAAATAATATATGGAATGAGCTGTCCCTTTGTGTTTTCGTTTTAATATCACATTTGTAAAATTCAGCAATTTTTTTGTCACTATGATGCAGCAGGCAGCAACATTGACCCTGCCTCCCTCACAATGCATTGGTATTTTGTGCTAAATATATATTCATTTGTGAATGAATGTGGATTCAATCTCCTTACTCATCGCTTGGCGGCTGTATTGAATTGGAAAGTACAGCCTTATGAGCTGCATATGGACAATCGTTTAGGATTAAGACTTATACTCATATTCCAACTCTGAAAATCCCAAATTGTCTTTAGGGAAAGTCAAATAATGGCTTTTTACTATGATGTCAAATCTGTTAAAGGTGAGCAGAAGGCCAAAAGAAATAGCCCGAGGTGTCAAGCCTGGAGATTGGGTTTTAACTGAGCACATGTTGGAACTGAAAGAAGGGTATTTCAGTTCTGGTCAGTGCAGGAGTGTGTGTGAGGAATGTTCTCAGTTTACTATTAACTCTGTGAATCTATTAACTCTGTTTTATTACAGGAGGGAGATTCTTCTGGTTTTACAATGCCGAGCTGTAGTTTTTGAGCATGTTGAATAATGATGGTCCAAGTTGATGATTCTGATGGCTCTGCTGGCGAAGGGTTTGTTCAGTTTGTCTGTGTGTGGCATAACATCAGTGACCTCTGAGTGAGTTCCTGCTCTGTGACATTAACTGTTTCTGATGGTATGAATCAAACTATTCATTTAAACTAATGTTACCATCACCTATGGTGGAAGTGAACATCAGCTAACATAAACCATCACTTAGAGGCACAGAGTGCACCTAAAGATTAAATGAGACCGCAGCATACAACATATTATCCTTTTCAAATATTTAGTTGAAGTCATGAGTATTAAGACACACCCCTGCTCACTTCAAAACATTTAAGGGTTTTCCCACTACAGACGTACTGGGTCTGATATGACTGGAAGCTTATGGTGGCTAATGTCAGCCATTGTATCAAACCTTAGGTAGCTATTGCTGTGGGCTATAACTGACAATACTGAGTCTGTTTGCTGTCTTTCTAACTTGTCTCTACTTGTGCAACTGTTACACTACATTTTATTGTTGACAACGAGGCCACAGTGGCTGCTGCTAAGCAAAAATACTTGTTTTAAACGACCCTAGTTCCAAATTACAGGGCGAACAAGTTTGTCTTTCCTTCACTTTGAAACTGACGCTTTTAAAGCAACATATTTACTCCACATTGTTCCCATTATGTTGATGATTTTGTTAGCGTTTCTGACACTTAGGCTTTTGCTTAGTAGCCAGTTGATATCATTTATACATAAACTCAGGATTAGTTTGTAATGAAATGATCGATGCCCAATTAAATAATGCAAATAAATAAACTATTATTCTAAGCTTTTGGAACAGCAAACTGGAAAGCTTGGAAATGTTTTTGTCAGTGATGCCTGAAAGCTGTGGACCTTGAATATGGCTACAAGGGGCCTGTTTTATATTTAACATTAGCAGAAAAACATGCAATATTAGGCTTGTTTCATTTTATCACACTTTGTCAATTTCTGGCAGTTGTTGCCTCTCAAGTTGCATTTACATGGGCCTCTCCAGGATTATTTAGAAAACATTCTCTGCCTTCTGGTATGTGACTCAAAGCTTTGGCTGCCTTGGAATATGTGTCGACATCTCCCTTTGTTTTATTACCAGTCGAGTCTTGTGCCATCTATCTCTGCCAACCTCTGTACCAGCCAGGGCCGGTGTGTGTGTACATTAAACTGATTGATGAACAGTTCATTAGGCTGATGGGCTCAGCAGGGGCAGACAAGCATCCGGCAACAAGAAGTGGATTTAAAATACAACAAGAATTTGCTGTGGCTTGACACCGGCTGCATCAGCGTTTTAGCGTGACTCTGCAGCCTTTGTGATATATTTTGTGCTGTGAGGACAATTTTCTGTATGAGAAAAAAAATTATTATTGCTATTACTTATAAAGGTAGCTGCGTTTTGTTTACATAGAGACTGCCATTGTGCTACATTATATGGGTAATTTATGGGATTAAATTGGTTAGCAAAAAGAGGATGCTTTAGTTGTTAAAACGACTGTTTGCTCATCCCTTTTCATCAGTGTTTTATGAAAGGTTGGTGAGTGTTGTGCTGTAAATATAACCATGACCAGAAGGCTGATCCACCAGTGACTGCCAGCATTGCCCACAGAAAAGCAACAGGACTATGCATAGCTTGGCTTGAATGTATGTGTTTTTTAAAATCTCTATTTATTCAAATTTCAATTAAAGTTTTACTTACGCAGACCAGTGATCAGCTCTTATCCTTAAGTATCAGTTCAGGCCTTGAAGAAACAAAAGAGTTTAACCCGAAACACAGAGCAGGTCTTCTATATACACAAGTTAAAACCTGGCGTGGCTGTGTGTGGGTCATTGAACACTCTAAAATCTCCACATTGTCTGTTGCAGACTGAGAGGATTACTCTGTTCTCTGGAGAGCAGCTTGTGTTTGTGTTTTGTGTGCTTGTCCACTCCCAGCACAACGTCGGCTTCCTGCAGGAACTGAGAAGAGAATTGGACTGACCTCACTGGTGAAGATGGAGGCAGCTTGCAGATGGCGCTTGCAGATAAATAGCCAGTACAGTCATAATTGTTTCGGAGAAATTGGGGTTGGGGGGGCCAAATGGCTAGAAGGGTCACTATGCATTAAGGCATCGACATTAAAGTCAACGAATTGCGTCGTTTCTCAAAACTCTGTCAGGCCTTTGTGTTTATTTACTTGTGTGTGTTTGTGTCTCTCAGTATGTTACGTATGTCTGTGTAACTCTCCACCATCTGCGGTATTTCTGGAGCACCTCCTCAAGTTTCGCTTCCTCTTATCTCTCCTTCTTTCTAGAACTCCTGAATCTTCATCGTCGTGGTTCCGGAATAACCCTTTGCTTTGGTTGAGAAGTGCACTGACTGGCTTTCAGATACAGTAGATGTGTTGGATAAGAAACAGGGACTCAAAGAAACATGGTGGAATTTTTTTTTGCGGCAAAATCAATTAATTTCCCTTGGATCTGTGGATTCACTCTTAGAAGCGTAGTACACCATGCAAATGTTTCGCATTGACTTTGGTGAACATTGACACAAATTTGCTGCAATGATCATTAGCACGTCGTTTAAACAGGGCTTAATGGTGTTGTAGAGTCCAACACAGAAGAAGCTATTGTAACTTATTAGCTGTGTTTATCATCCTTCTTTACATGTCTGTGTTCTGTCATAGTATAAAACCCTCCAAAAAGAGGCATCATCTTCTCTTTAAACAAATATTGCGAACTTATTGTCCCGTTAGCAACTAACTTGCTTGGTTATTGACAGTTAGCGAGTTGTTGTGACTGAATAGCGCTAGCATTTTCCTGGCTGGCTAGTGTGTTAGCAGTTAGCTGGTGGACCACTGTGGTTCGCCAACTAGCCCAGCACATATTTAGAGAAAAAACGCACAGATGAATTTTTCTGTGCCACTTTCTGGTTTTACCGCAACTGTTAGTTGAATGCAACTCATTGTCATTGTTGCATTTACTGTACGACACTAATGTCCAACTAAGGTCCAATTACCTGAAAAAGGGTTGCCAAGGCAGACTGAAAGACTGTTGCCACTTTGTGTCATAACTCTTGAAGTTCCTGACAGTGGCCACAAATGCAGGCAGCACTGCTCGGGGCTTAGAAGAAGATGGCTGGGAATGTAACACAGGGCAAGCCAACTTTTGCAGGCATTGCTTTCCTTCCGTACAAATTAGCCTGGCAACTGAGTGAGCAGGTTGTTGATGGTCGTCTGAAGCGAGGGGCATCCATGTTAACTTAATCCACCCACTCATCCCCCCACAAAAGCCAAGATGTAGATTGGGTTACATGCAGATGCATATTAAAGACTGGCAGAGCTCTACATGCACACACACAGGCAACAGTTGCATCGGCATAGCTGACCGTCCTTGCTCCTGTGGTCTAAATACCCACAGATATTTACTGTACTTGTCTAGTTAAGCCTCAGTGTCTTTGGCCGTATAAGCCTAATTTATTCCAACTGACCCATGGCACTGTTCTGGTTTCCAGTTTCCCCACAGGGAGCTTGAGAGACTGGCAGCACATGTGTCATCACCACTTGGGGAGATTACTCTACACACCAGCCCACAGAACACACTGTGTTTGTGAACGCATCCACATGGGTGTGTTTGTTGAGCCAGTACATTGACACATGTCAGTGCAAACTGTTTCATCAGGAAAAGTGATTGACATTTGTTTAATTGGATTATGAGCACAGACGTTGTTTTGTTAGAGGTTTACCGGAGTGTGTGAGGACATGTTGGGAGAGTGTATATGTGTATGACATTTCTGCTTTTGTGGATTCTTTATCAGGGAATTAAACAGAAAGTGTGTGTGTATATTTATTTTAATATTACAGACAGTAAGTAGGAGGATAGGGGGAAGAAAGGTGACACTAAACCCCTGCCTTTGAGACACACACTAAGTCATTTCTCTTCCATTTGGAAATATTTGTTTTATCACCAGAGATCCGCTTTTGCAAAACGTGACATCTACTCCCACAATATGCTAACCCACATTAAAGGGAGACTCTGCAAGGGATATAAATGAAATATTGTTTTCCCAAATCATATTAAGTTATCAGTGAAAGTTGACACTTTAACACTGCCAGTGTTACAAGAAACATTGAGAATCAAATTAAGTTGATTCTCAATGACAAGTAATCACTCATTTTTTCAATTTAATTTTAGATTTTCAGTTTCTTGAGCTGAAATAGCCATGTTATGTATTGACTGCACTTATATCTTGAGAAAGAAACAGTTAATTTAAACAGTAACTTCTTAGATACAGAGACAGGCTGTGTTTGTAATAGTATGAGTGCTCACTGGGCTTATTTATAATGTGATTTCATTTACCGGGGTAAGCTGGTTAAACTACATTTTGCAGCTGAGGGAAATTGAAATGTTTTTCTCTACCGGATAGATTTCCTGCTCTCCTCTTTCTACAGAACACAAAAATGGGGTTATGAATATGTAAATTACAAAAGGACAGCTTGTGGGGGCAAAGCATTTTATTTCATTTCAAACGGACCCGTTATGCAATTATGAATATGCAAATTACACTGAGCTCTAAACTGAAATGCAGATGAAAAAGTGTAGCCTTCCCTGCAGCTACAGAGGTTCCTCCTCTTCTCAGTTGTCTTACAGTGAAGCCAACGATTCCTCGAGGCTATCTTCAATAAACAGAGCTGAAATGGGACCTGATTTTTTTTTTTTGTTTCCCGATGTCTTAAATGTCTGTTAATTTGCAGTATTTTCATGCATAATAAACATTTTCAGAATATTTTAGGTTTGACACAAGAAGGCAGTTTCACATGTGTCTACCGAACGGAAAAAGTTCCACTTTAAATCTGAGTTGAAGACATTTGCATTCAAGCAGGAGTTTGTGACTTTACAACTAGTTTGGAAGCCAATTTTGGTCCAGCAAACAACTTGGTGTGGAATGGGCAGAGCTTGTTATGGAAATGACTTACCCTTTTCTAACATTTTATAGACTAAAGACTAAACTTTAATGAAAATACACACTCTAAATGTGAATATACAACTAAATGTTGTGTTGCTGTGCAGTTTGTCAAACTGTATGAATAACTTGGGCTTGAGGATCTGAATTGCATGATACCCAGTCAATCAGTGTAGCGCTGCCTCAAGCTGCTCTGCTGCACACCTCCAGCAGGCATCACCATCACCATCCAGCACTGTCAACAGGCCTGCTGCTGTGAGTGTTTGTGTTTGGACTGCTAAATGCCACGTATGTGAATGCAGAGCCTCAGGGATGTGTTACGGTTTGTGGGATTGGCAGGTTCCAGGGGAGTTGGTGAGCGGTGCTGCCGTTCATGAATCCCACGAGGAGTGAAATAAGTTTGACAGAATTTGAAGAGTGGGTATGAATCTGGATAAAAGCAGTTCAGGGCTAATGAGGGCAGGTAGGAGTGAACCTAATAATCAAACCCTCACCAACAATTCCTCATAGAAAACGATTCCTATTTTTCCCATTATGACAATTCCCTTCCTCAAACGTGAAATGACACCATCCTCGCAACTGATACAGGATCGGTGGCTCTCAGCAGGCAGTCTGCAGGAAAACAGGTGTTCCATGTGGGTCCAGCGTTATTTAATTAATCAATGGAAGGATGTTCTCACCATGTGCTGAACACATTACTGTAAGTGCTCCCGGTGGCCATGCAGAAGAATTGAGTGTTATAGGTGTCACTCATGCTCACAGGCATTTCAGTCAGATAAGGCCTTACTGATAAAAGGTGATGTATTGATCCTGCAGAATATATCTTTAACTTTAAATGTTTGAATGCCAAGAAAAGCTAGATATGTTATGTTTTCTGCAGAATACTCACCTGTACTGAAATGTTGGTAGTCAAGCGCCATTTTATGAATAAAAGTGGCAGGCGATCACAAGGGTACCTTTAAGGTCATCTGACCGTGTGAAAGGAAATGCGTTAAACAGTCTTTAAGCAAACTTTTTAAGCACTATTCTCAGTTATTCATTATCTAACTCAAGGATTTGTTTCTTTTCATCTGGATTCTAATTTTACTTTAATATCTCTCCTATTCTCCTTCACAAGCAATAACTTGGCTTAACTGTTATTTAATACCAGGCTGTAAAACCAGAGTTTGATGTCTCCAGGGTTCTCTCAGCTTGGAGTGGACACAAATTGATATCCCCTGCATTACAAACTGAAGGTGTGGACATGGAAAGACACGGGCAATTACCCAGACAGGGAGTGTCTAATGAAATTATATTATTATGCTATTGATTGCATTGGGGGCTCGACGTGTCTTTATGAGTAGCCTGTTAATTGTCATATATGATTATGTGTTTTTAGATAGAATATTAAAACAGTACAACAAGAGCATGGAGCATGTTAACCTTGAACAAGCAAGCAAACAAGTATTTAATTTGCAGCCATGGTAACGGTTTGAGCGGCAATCCTGTTTTCAACTACTGAATGAATTAGACACATGTACATATTATTCCATCTCCCTTCATTCACAAAGACTGGCATCTTGTGAACCTTCATGTTGGACTAAGGAAAGTGCTGACCGTGTCTGTGCCAGACGTTCTCTTGATTGACTCAGTTTTTCTCTTTGATGGTTCTTCAGACTCTGCCCTCCACACTCAAATCACCCCACCTCCACCCAGAGCTACTAAAAGAACCGATAAGAGAAACTTCAAAGGCTGCTTCAATCCAAAAGCAGGCAAATGAAGGACGGACAGATTTGAGTAGTCAAATAGCTTTTGGGTGTGTCGTGTACAAGGCTTTTCATGGTGCAGTGGTGAAGGAAGTATTCAGATTAATTTACTGAAATAAAAGTACTTGTATCACACTGAAAAAATTGTCTGATACAAGTGAAAGTCCTGCATTGAATATGTTAGTAAGGTATTTCAGCATAATCAGGAAAATGTAATTAAAAAGTACTCAATGCAGATGCCCCCTGTATTTGTTATAATATTATACAATATATCATTATTATGACTCAACATTCACAATGCTGGTTTGGTCCAACCAATAGTACATCTTTCCAAATGATTATAAATAAATAAATAAAATATTGAAAGGAAATCAGCAAATCCTCACATTTGCATGAAAAATATATGATAATAAAAAAATATATATTTATATTTCCATAGGTTAATTGGTTTAGTTGCCCTTTTGTTATAAGGTTAGGTTATTTATTTTAAAACAAAAGATCATATTTTATAAGCCCTTTGTATGATTTGTCCACACATTTTTTTTATTTGGAGTTGCCAAGTAGTTTTAGTGAAGTAAAAAGGACAATCTATGGAGTAGAATTAAAAGTGGGCTGAGATGAAAATACTTTAAGTACCTGAAATGTGTACTTAAGAACAGTATTGAGTAAATGTACACAAATGTTGTGACTTTCCACCACAGGTAGATGTGATTGATTACCGTAGCCCTATTTAAACCTGCTTCTGTGCAGACCAATCCTACCACCTTAAAAAGCCCCCTTAGTTCTTCATCTAGCACCTAATTACTTTACAAAGGCCGCTGAGTGGTTTTCTCCCTCGATAGGGTTGGGCAGTGGGATTAAAGGGCTCATTTCAAAGTGTTCCACTCAGATTTAGTTTAATCAACAGACTCAAGCCTGTGTTTTTTAGGGTGGCAGCTGAGGATTTGTGTCCAGGCTTTTTTTTTATTTTGGAAAGACAGCTGGGTTGTCATCACCCGAAAGCCTGGTGTTTTCTCTAATCTTAAAAACCCAACCAGAGACACCCCTACTGCTGCAGTGACTGGGATACCCCAGGCTAAGATTCTGTCTGTCAGTCCATAAGCTGCTGCTGGATGAAGCTAAGTGTGTGGATGTCTGTGTGTAACATATGATTGCACCATGTCTCAGGGGTGGATATCAGATGCAGCATCTTTGTAATCCACAAATGAGATGAGGCCTCTGAGAGTAGAAAGATACAGACGGGGAAACTAGTGCTGCACAATTTACAGTGAGTTAAAGCTGCAGTTTAGATTAAACTAATACAGTACAATACTATTTTTGTTTCAGAGTCATGTTTCTGGAGACCTGACAAATTTAAGCCCACTTTCCTTTAAGCCCTTTATGGTCTCCACCAACTCCTGATGGAAACATCTCGGTCTTTAGCGGCTTAATGCTGCAGGGCTGATAATTAGCTGTCGATTTGTCACCACGAGCAACTCCTCTCACATTATGCATTTGATCCACTGTTAATAAACAATATTGTTTAGTGCAGCTTTAAAAAGTACATGTAAATATCATCCAGTGTATCAGAATGCAAACATGTGACTGTACATATGATATTGGTGATGTTTTCTTTCCCTGTAGTAATCACAAATCGAGTGACTCTCCCATAAACAGATTTTCACAAATTGTCAGTTAATTAATTACTTGACAACATACTATATCATTCATATTTATATTCTAGCAATGGTTTGTGACTGGACTTAAAATTTTGCAGAGTCATGCTTTGCTGCTATCGCTTTAATTGACTATGTTTTATTGCATTTGGTTTTAATCATAAACCATATGCCAACCTAAGTCTTTTGGATAAAATTATCCACCAAAACTTGAGTCATATTTAAATGGAGAACACTGCAAAATGAGAGTCCAAACTTCTACTTTAACGATGCTAATTTATGAAGCAAAAAAGTAAGGCTGCTGTGAGGAAAAGGTGTGCCCTCTGCCAACGGTCTGCTGTCTAATATTGATCCGACTGAGGTTAGTGAGGATATGTCGTGTTGCTCTGCCAGCCTGAGGAGCAAGCTGTGGATTATTCCTCTTTAATCCTTTGTTTTCATCTTGCTCTTTTTCTCATTTCAGCCAGGAAATGAAATGTGATTTCCATCTCTTTTACTCCTCTGCATAAATGTTATCTTTACACCTCTGTCACAACGATGTGCTGGGCATATTTTAGGGGCTTTTGATCTTCTGTTTTAAATGCTGATTGGCTGGAGGGTGCCAGCTTCGTTACCTCTCCAGCTCCCATTTGCAGGCATTTTAATTACCACAGATATCCCAGGCCTTTCTCCCAGTTTGGCCAGCAAGGACTCAACCAAACTCATTACATTACTGCAATATTGGCAGCAAAAGCCACTTCAGCTTATAAGCTTGGTCCAAACTTTTTAACAGTATCATGGTTACACAAGCAGCTAAAGTGGCTTGTGAACAGTCTTGATAAGCGCTCTATAGTTATTTGTTACTCCTACACAATTAACCAACGTCTGTTGCCTTAATCAGGCTTTCTCTGTCACGTTTTCCTCCCACGCTGTCTGCTCCCAGACTCCCTAAAATGGTTGCTGTCAGCTTCACTTTTTATTTTTTTGTCTTCCTTCTGGCTTGACTGTGTCACACTGTGGGCAAAAACACATGATCCTTTGAGAGGCAAGTAAATTGGGATTTTGTAAGATGGTGGAGCTGCATGTGTTTGCTTTTCTTTGATCAGTTCTTTAAGTGTTTGTACCTTGTCTACTTGCTGCCAAAGCTGTGATCACACTGCCCGGTACGACTCACTAACAGTCCTCTGCGTAAATGGCAATTCCACTGAAATGTACTTTGAGGTTGTTATCTTGTAAAAATAAATATGTGCCATAATATACTGCTGAAACTGTATTCAGAGAATAACCAATAACACTTAAAATACCAATCTTTTAGTTTGTGATTTTTTTTCCATTTTTAGTTTGATATGACAGTCAGATAAGATAATTACAGTCTCATTGCATCTACTGACAGCGTGCCTCAACAATGAGAATTATATCACAAACAATACTTGCCATGTGATTTCCTGGTGGGGTCTCATTATAAGAAATGATATCACTTACTCTAATGAGTTTATATTATGCATGTAATACATAGGAATATCATCATGTGAGCTACATTTTCAAGTGGCGCAGTGATATCTTGGAAGAATGAGTCAAGCTTGCCCCACTCTAGCCCTCACAAAGCTGCGGACCAGTGCAGACTGGTTATGCGAGAGGCCACCTCATCCCCGTTAGCGTCTCTCTATTCTCTGTTAGTGGCTCCCTACAGCCACGGCTCTGAATAATTCAACAAAGCAAAAGAGGACTGGCGAAGCGGGAGAGGAGATATGGATTGAAGATGATCTCGGGGGCCAGGGTAGCAGGAAATTGACTTTTCTGACGTCAGAATTTTCCAGAGAAGCATGCTTGAAAGTGAAAGTGTGTGTGTGTATCTGTTACGTGTGCAAGTGGGCGTGGGTGTGTTAATCATTCTGCTCGGAAAGAGAGCTGGAAACACAAGTGAAAGTGAGAGTCACTCTCCTCCCTCTCTTGTGAGAAACTTTATTAATTCATAAAATGTTCTGAGTCTCTTACCTGCAGGATCTCTGCAGTATGCATAAGCGTTAACACATCTAGGTGTTTCATTTCTACAGAGACCACACAAACGGTTGGCCTGAATGATACCACCCTAGGACACACACAGTGTCTTGACATTTGAGTCCAGGTGATTGAGCTGGTCTGTGGGTGTGATTCAGATGTCTCCACAGTTGAATATTTCACAGCACCGATTGAGTTATGACTTGCTGGCAGCAGAGAAGGTCAGTCTTGGATGAATTTAAAGGGTGTTTTATGCTGATAACCTCGGTGGCTGACCTGACAGGTTTTGTGTGAAACATAATTTACCAGTACAGCGGAGAGTTACATCAGATGCATGTGATGGCAAGCACCCTAAAACTAGGATGAAAGAAGAGCTGATAAGACCTGAAATAAAGGCTCATGCAGGTTTGGTTGGCTTTTCTTTTAGACATGCGAGCAGCAAGGCTCTATGGATGTGTGTCATCACTTTGGTCTAGAAATATCTCAACAACTACAGGATGGAGTGCCATGACATTTTGTACAGACACTCAGAGTCCCTAGTTGACAAATCCTGCTATGGTGATCCCTGACTCTGCATCACCATGACGTTGATATTTGTGGGTTTTGAGTCAAATGTTTCAATAACTATCTTTTAGTTTTGCACAAACATTCATTTGCCCCTCAGGAGGAATCATAATAACTACAATGCTGACTTACCTTTTCAGCTAACTGATCAGGTTTTACATGTACAATTCTTTGGTTTATGATGACAAATTAATTCTAAAGTAATTCTAAAGAACCCTTTTAGGCTAAGAATCAACCACTGGGTTAATTCATTTCATATTATCTCATCTGTTAATTGGCAAATAATTACAGTACTTAGAGGATTATTCAGTCAAGCTGGCTACCTTTAGTGTTATTTCATTCACAAGCTCTGGCATCCACTGTTTACCTTACTCTAATTCACTCTCTGTAATCAAGTCTCTAATTATGAGGACTGCTTCAATTTAGAACCAGGACTCATAAGAGGGCTCATTTAAACATGTACATGGTTACCACTAAGACTCAAACAGAAACACATCTATGATCTCAATGTGATGGTGGTTTAATGTGAGTGACTAACCTAACCTCTGTCCCTTTATTTGTGTCTCTAGGTGCCCCTGGTTGACAAAGGTAATCTCTCCCGCTGTGCCTCTCTACAATGGCTTGGTCTTCCTCTTCGTCTTGGCCAACTTCAGCATGGCAACCTTCATGGACCCTGGTGTTTACCCCAGAGGTTTGTATACATGTCTGTGAGTGTGCAAATTAGTTTTAGTATCAAGTGGTGGTGTATGTGCTGTTTCTAACTTCACAGAATTCTGGGGAAAAAATCTAAAATTTTCATAAAAACACTTTCATAATGTACGTGCTCATAAGTATGAGTCATGTTTCCTTCCTGTTGAGTCCTCATGTAGAGGGTGCACTTTTAAAAGCACCACATTTATCAGAGTACCGACCCACCCAGTGCCTCATTACTCTATTATCCGCCTTGCTGCCTGTTACAGTCCACATGCTCCACATGCAGTATCTCTCAGCTGCTTGGTCCGTCAAACAAGCTGCACTGACTTATGGTCCTGATGCAAACCTCTTGTCCTCAGTGCTGGGTTAAGTAATGATGATTGAACTCATCCCTGGGGATGTTTGTAATGCGCTTGTAAATGATAAGCACCTGTCTTGTGCTTTCTCTGCTCATAAAGGGGTAATAATCATTAGGTTGTATCAAGCTCAGGTTATCTGTCTCCACAGAGGTGACAGTGACCTTCTGCTGCCGCTGCCCTGCTGGATTTAATAGACTACTGAGGAGCTCTCTAAGCTCTTGATGTCATATCTCACAGGGAGCAGACCCACCAGTAAAGTTTTAATAAAAACGATGAAATTGCATCTGTTTTAAAAATCACTCCGTCATCCAGATTGTAAAAGTGAGAATGAAAGGTTGGCGTGTACTGAGGGTTTTTCCATTCAGGTCAATGATGTATGGCACGGCCATTTATTGTCATTTTCTTTTCTGGGGAAACTGCAAAATGAGGTAATAGACACATGAGAGAGATGGCCGAGGCTCAGTAAGTGACATTTCAGTTTCCCTGCTGGGTTAAAAGGTGTTTTGACATAATACAGGCTCTTAGGAAAATGTTCATATACTGTGTGTATTTCTTTACATATTACAATCATAAAAGGAGAGTTCAACCTTTATTTGTTGTATTGTTTATTTGGTCAACATACAGTAGACATTAAAAAGAAAGTGTTGGCACTAATCAAAATAACCAACAGTGGGTCCTTGACTGTGTATAACGTGAAAGGCGGTCAATCAAGACAAAGCCTCAGAAAATAATCATTATGTCTTTGAACAATTGCTGTTGTATATGTCAAGCTTCTCAAAAGAAGACCCTGAACCCTACTGTTTGTTACCCTAGGCAACAGCTACAATATTAGCCATATATATATATAATGTAAAACATGTGTGGATGAGAGGATTTATTACTATATGGTCGACGATTTGATCCCCATTCATAACCAGCGATGCCTGTCATGCTGAGCTTTTGCACCCTCACTCAGTGTGTGGTTATAATTGCAAAATCTCTCCTGCTTGTAGACAAATCATTCCAGTCCATAATGTCAATAATATTCAACCTGACCTTCATGCAAGCAGTTATTTTTATCAGGGCAGGTGTCAGCGATTTAAATTCTACTTGAAAATGACTGCCCTTTGAAAGCAATTGTGGTAAGAGGATTAAGCCTATTATGTATTTGATTAAGATTCTCTAGATGCATATAAATACAATAGTATAATATAATGATATGTATGTGCTTAAAATAATTTTAGGCAAATAATTATAATTTCAGGCAAAAAATGATTTTAATGAAAGTGTAAATGTACATACGTATGAAGTAGGCCACTGCTTTGTCTGCTGTATACTTCCTGCATCGCACATTTGTAGAAGAAGAACCTGTCAGGGGAGATGCAGCGTAACTGCTGTTTGTGTCTGTTGGTTTGGCAGGCAGTTTACTTTTCAGATCTATTTGATGAGACTTGACAGCCATAATAACAGAGCAATCTGTGCCTATGAAACTGTTTATTTCTGTGCTGTACCTTTTGTATCTCTCTCGTTTTGCTTTCTGATTGTGTATGTGTGTTCTACCTGGATCTCGCTGCAGTTATTATTGTACTGTGAAATTATTTTCTATGGTTGGAGCTCCGTGTTGATCGTTTGAAAGTGCTCTTTGATCAGCTGAAAGACATTTTATTTTCCACAGTGGCTCCAGAGCAAAAAGCTCTCAGTCGGAAAGCAGCACCATGAACAAAGCTTCTCATAAACAGTTTCACTGACTTCAGTGTCACACCAAGTGCAGGGGAAATGTCACTTGTACTCTCATACAGGTTATGGGTTCAGTTACATGTCAGGTCAGATAGAGCAAGGCACGGCTCTGCCAGAGGTTTAATTCCCTAAGCAAATCATTCCAGTCTGATAATGTCTGAACTTTTGAGAAATGAAACCAAACAGCTTCTGTTATACATGAGTTACAGTGTGCTTTTTTATCAGTCTGTTAAAAGCAGAATGTCTAGCTCATGTCTATAAAAACATTTTTATTTCTCTGTTTGCTGTCTCTGCAGACAACTTACAGTTTTTCCTAAACTCCACCATATACACCTGTGCTCTGTTGATGTGTGTGTATTTCTTTATGTTTCCCCACAGCCGACGAGGACGAGGACAAGGACGATGATTTTCGAGCACCGCTCTACAAGAACGTGGAGATCAAGGGCATTCAGGTCCGGATGAAATGGTGCGCCACCTGTCACTTCTACAGGCCGCCTCGCTGCTCGCACTGCAGCGTCTGCGACAACTGTGTGGAGGTTTGTATGTGTTCGAATACAAATGTGCAGAGAAAACAGTGTATATTTAGTATACATGCAGGCACTGAAATCTAAATATGCATCAAGGTTAGACGGATATATCAGCTTTTAATCTACAACTGATGCTGTTCTGCTGGCATTGGGCTTGTTTGATGTGATATAAGCGGTTTGTTTGTATATAGCACATATGTTTGGAGAGTTTTCTCTCCTGCAAAAAAATTATATCTGAGACAAACGCAGAATATATAAATCATTTCTAAATAACTGTGTTTTATGGCAAAAAAAAAATCCTCATTAAAGAACATAATTACCGGCATGAATGACAGCTTTTGGCAGCTTCAAGCGTAAAAATACTGTTATCAGTAATGGCTTTCAAATCCTCATTTGGTCTTACAAATATACACACACACACATCAGGACATAAACACACAGCTACACACAGGCTGCATAATTACACAGGCTGTATTTCTGCACCCTGTTTCCTTTCAAAGAGTGTTGTTTTTTTGAGTGTTTGTGAAAGCCTAGTAAAAAATTTAATGAGGATGTGGATTGTCATTTACACATCAACTGATGAAAGTAGAAAAAAGAAAGGTGGTATTGCATATTTATTGGAGTTTAAAGTTGATTATGGATTGAATTTTTCATTCAAATGTTTTTTTGACCCTTGCAACCAAAAACATTTTGTTCCTTCACTTGTTTTGTTTTAGTGAAGAGATATAAACTAGTGATAATAGATGAAGCGTAGGTCAAAAATCATAAACCCAAATTTACAATCAGACTAGCTGTAGGTCATATAATTGATTACCTTATGAATAAATTACATAGATTTCAGACGTGTAACTCCCTCCTTCCCTCCCTCCCGACCTCTCTCTCCCCTCAGGACTTCGACCACCACTGTCCCTGGGTGAACAACTGCATTGGACGGAGGAACTACCGCTACTTCTTCCTCTTCCTGCTGTCGTTGAGCATCCATATGGTGGGAGTTTTCTCCTTCGGCCTCATCTTTGTTCTCCACCACCGCGAGAGACTGGCAGCACTGCACACCACTGTCACGTATCCTTTCGCCGCTTGACTGCAAAGCCTGCTTCTTTAATGGACAAAGAAGTGGTTATTAAATTAGTTTTTCAGAATATTTCCTGAGTGGGAAATATTGGTTGTAGTAGCTTCCTCTGTCTTAAAGGACTCAATGGAGTTATTCTTACAGTTCATGTGCTTGTTTCCTTGTGATCCTATATTGTTGTTGTTGAGCTTGACCTTTGTGTTCAGTCTGGTGGTGATGTGTATAGCAGGGCTTTTCTTTATTCCAGTCATGGGACTCACAGGTTTCCATATGGTGCTTGTTGCTCGAGGTCGAACGACCAATGAACAGGTGAGTGTAGGAGCTGCCGACGTGCTTGTTCTGAACGTACACACACACACACACACACACACACACACACACACACACACACACACACACACACACACACACACACACACACACACACACACACACACAAACACTTTTGCCTGTTTATACAGCGAAAGTCAACAGTGCTGTGCCGCTCTGCTTCACACAGACTCAAACATTCACACCTGGAGCTGTCTGACTGTTGGCAACCGTGCTTGCATTAGGGAACCTTTGAAATAGCTGCAGAATCTTGGGACAAGAAGAAATCCCACAAAAAGAAATCCCATGCATCGCACAATTAATCACCTATTTTGTATTCATGCACTGGACCTCTGTGTGTTTATGTGTGTATGTGCATGTGTGTGCAATGTGGCCTTCCTTCGCTGCCGACTCTAAACAAATCGTTGTTTTCTCTCAGGTGACGGGCAAGTTTCGTGGAGGAGTAAATCCCTTCACCAAAGGTTGCTGTGGCAACGTGCAGTATGTCTTATGTAGTCCCCTGGCACCTAGGTAAGACGCTTTATTATGCTGTAAGTGTATGTGTGTGTGTGTGTGTGTGTGTGTGTGTGTGTGTGTGTGTTTGTACACAGTAGATGCTTTTCAGGGTTTTCTTTCTGTCAGCACACATTTAACTCTTTTTTAAATTAAATTAGCTGTATTCCTGCAGAATATGTTTGTGTTTGGTTACGCAAACACAAGGGTTGTGGCCCATTACAGCTTGTGACATCCATGCCATAGCACCAGTGCAGTAACATGTAACTGCAATAATAACACAAGCTGCACCATTGTATGTGTGTATGAGTGCATACACATGCTCTGAAGGTGGTTGCGGAGGTGTGTATCCAGTTCTGCTTGTAAGCGGCCAGCAACCCAGGGGGAAGGCAGATGGCTGAGAGGATCGAATCACTCTGTAGAACAGTTAATGGGAAACAGCGCGCAACTAGTCAATGTGTTTTTTACACGCACACACACACAATCGCTAAGAAGCCTGAACACCGGTTTTACAATCTATAAAGATGAGATCCATTCCATTAAAATCAACAGTGTGACTGCAGGGAGGCAACAACAGGTGGGGACGAACTGCTGTGTTACAAGCATCTGCTGTTAAGTTGTTGCAGAGTCCCTGATGGAAGATTTTGGATTTACTAAACCATTGAATCAAAACATGTTGGACCTGGCTGATACC
The DNA here is from genome assembly GCF_027596085.1 of Anoplopoma fimbria. Lineage (NCBI taxonomy): Eukaryota > Metazoa > Chordata > Actinopteri > Perciformes > Anoplopomatidae > Anoplopoma > Anoplopoma fimbria. The sequence continues at coordinate 19,357,506 of NC_072461.1, forward strand.
AGTCACATTCATTTAGTGACATGGATTTATTTTATGTGTGGGATTGATTACTAAAAATGTATGAAGACTGCTTAGAAAATATACCACACCCAAGCCTCCACGCCATTAAATATTGAAGCAATTACACTGACAGCCCCTTTAATTATTAAAAAAACCCTGTATGACTCACTTAAATGTGTCTTTTTTAAACTGTCTCCCTAGCCAGATGGGATTATGCAAAGTGCATGACTAATTGCATCATTGTACTCTGTGCTGAACATGGGTTGATGGTGGAGTATAAGGTGTAGTGTACCAAGTAGAAGAGGAGATGGAATGAAATGAAATGAGTAATATTAGACTTTTTGGTGTTTTTTCATAGGTTTACATACATATTCAGTGCATATATCTGGTCATACATCTTTATAGCATGTTTAGAAGTTATTCTGTGTGAACATGAGATACATGAACCACAGAATATTTCTCATCTAGAAATAAAGATTAAATTCGAAAGGTTTAGGGTGCAATGAGACTAGAATAGTATAATTTCTGAAAAATTCAGTTTGTTTCTCTACTGAAGACAAAGGTACTAGACCCCTCCTTTCCATGAGTCGTGTATACTTTGATGTGAATAACTGTAATAGTACATTGTGTGCTGTTTCGGCTGTGTTACAGAGTTGTATACGTTTCATCCTGGTTGCATTCAGTGAGGCACAGTATTACTAAAGACTGCAGATGTAATGTCAACGCTGACTGCCAGGACTATACTAAAATGTATAAATCTGGAAAGTCCTGTGGCGATAAAGAATCTGTTTGTTCTGAGAGAACCTGTTGCTCTTTTTCTATGCAGGTACATGTTGGACCCCAGGAAAAAGCCCCATGTCAAAATTCAGCCCCCATTCATCAGACCTGACCTGTCACAGAGGCAAATCACCATCAAGCTCAGCGACAACGGCATCCACAGCACCATCACCAGCTCCAAGGTGAATTCTTCACAATTACTATAGAGCTTTTTCCTCCATCATCCAACTGACCTACTTTTTATTACTAAAGGCAACATATAAAAGGATACAGTAACTCGCTAAAGTCACATTCATTAGGGAATTTCCTCATTTTTAAAACGGGATATTATCAGAGGCTTCACATCAAAGCCAAGAGAGTCACAGATTGCTGGAAAATGAATCTATACGTTCCCAGTGGGAATACATTAAATGCCCACCAGTCCCCTTTTGGCTCACTACAATGCATGCAGTCCTGCAGGTGTAACGTTACGATTCATACCTTGGGCCCCCCAGACGAGATGACTCTGTCCTCTCAAGGGCACTTATTTATTTAAAAACAAAAAATACAATGAATTGGATTTATTTTTTTAACAACGAAGGGATAAACTTGTATCTTTAAGGGACTTTGAAAGCAAACATATCTCCAAAAAGTTAACGATTAAGAGACCACAGCCAGTCGTTTCAATGATCTTGCAGAGTTGGAAAATGTTTGATATAGGTAATTCATGGTCCTTTTAAGCAGGCATAGCACAAATTTCCCCGCTGCGGGACTAATAAAGGATTATCTTATCTTATCTTGTCTTTACATGTAAAATGTACTCATGTAATTTCAAAGCACAAAGTGATGTCGCTGGAGTCAGCGTCAGTTGGGCCTAAAGACTAATCTATGTATGTTGCATTAGAAAGAAGAGTTTCTGCTGGAGGCTAGCAGCTCGAGGCTACATTAGCTGCTACTTGCAAAACACACTGGAATTAATGGATCAGCTGTTGGCAGACGAGTTGCATTGTGGATAATGTGGACTTCAGGTTTTGACATAGAAGAATAGTAAGGTGGAATAAAAAATAAGACATCTCTGGTTCTGCTGCATCGATTTGCGTTTTAAAATGTATGCAATGCTAAAAAAGTTGGGTACTCAACAGCAGTTAAACATTTTTTAACAAATGAATGCTCTTTTGAGAAGAAAAATGTTAATTCAACGCGAACATCTTTTCACCAAGTGTGGAATCTTTTCACCAAGTGTGGAATCTTTTCACCAATTCCAACTGAGAGTTGGTTGGTGCATTTCTACTTCTAACTCAAGCTCTTCTCTATTTCATCTGCTGTTCCCCCACCTGTCCTGGATGTTATAACACCCTGCTCTCCTCCCTGTAGTCCAAAAGCAGCCTGGACGGCCTCGACGAGAAAGAAACCCAGCCACCGCTGCCGCCCAAAGCTGACAGGTACAACCAGCTGAAGAGTCAGCTGACCTCCAGCGAAGGTAAGAAACACGGGAACAAAGTGTCCCTGTTGTTCAGTGACAATTCTCCCCCTCTCTTCTGTCAGTCATCACCAATCCCATTTCTCTTTCTTGCCAAGCAACAATTCCCCAAATTGCCTGTGTGCGTCACCAGTATCCCAGTGTGTGACTTGCCTCTGGTTTAGCGTGATAAATGTCTGTCTCACTGGCAGGTCAATGGCCTGTTTAATGCCAGGCCAGAGAATAGGTGTGATTTGTAATAGGGAGGCAAATCCTGCTCACTGAATCAGCACAAGATTTGTGTTACAATGGAGAGACTTCAGAGTCAGTTATTGCATCATGAATCACCACCTTTTTTTAATCCTAGTGGCGTGTAGCAATAACATGGAGGGATGGGAGATGAATATGGTCGAGAATCAGGAACTAAAAAAGACTGACTGCCTTTAGAAGTCATCTGTGTGAATTAGGAACTGTGACATATCCTGTTACTGTGGTGGTGGTTTGACAGCAGAGAGCCTTAGCTTGTGGTAACGTGTTATTTATGCTGTTGATTTTAATAGTCATTCAAATATAGTGGGAACCCACAAGAGCAGGTTCCCTCCAGCGGATCTCCAGAGCCCTGGTGCATTACATCAGCGAGTGACGGTTTTCTGCTATTCAATGGAGCACTATCACTTCCTGGTGGTACTTCAAAGTACTGCAGCATGTCTAAATGGATCGCCTCCCTTTTTTAAAGGCAAATGAGAGGACACAGAACAGGTTCTGACTGACTACCCAGCCACTCCAATTCATTTTCATTCAGTAAGGATGGTGATGTTGTGTGGTTCAAAAACTCAATCCCTACACCCTGATGATAAAATTCAGCTCGGGTCTTGTTGCTTCTCCCATGACTGACTTTCAATCAGTGCTGGTATAATAGTGGCATTTCTATAACCTGCACAATGTTAACTCTGGTCTTCTTTCTCTGTTGTGGTGTAGACAGTTCTCTCTCTGGAAAGACCCACCCGTCCACTCCAGCCATGTACAAATTCAGACCGTCCTTTGGCACCATCCCCAAAGTCCACTACCACGCTGCTGGAGAGAAGGTAAGGCATGATTTCTATGTGAGAAGTATATTTTTAATATAATATCATTATGTTACTATGATTAGTAGCTCTACCATATAGCCTGGGGTTTGTTGCCTGTTGCAAAAGTCTCAGTAGCAGCTTTTAAGGACAAGGACTTATCATATTTCCACTTTGATTTGACTTGTAATTCTGCCTTTTTGTTGCTCAGATTGTCATGCCAGATGACCGGAAGAACTCGGCCATCTTGGAAGAGGGTGTCCGTGGTCATGACTACCGATCTGAGCCCAACCTGGACCTGCCTGAGTACACCAATACTCCTCTCCACCGCACCTTCCAGTCCTCTCCCCTCCAGCTGGACGCCGACCCCATCAACTCCCACTCACTCAGCCTGAAGCAGGGTCACCGCCGGCCAGAGAAGGGCCAGCTTCCAGCCCTGCAGCCGCAGACAGTCACCTCCACCCCGTACAAGAGCGTCTTTTCGCCCAACACGCTCTCCAACCGTAATGGGAGCTTGTCTTATGACAGCCTGCTCAACCCCAGCATCTCCCCGGCCGCTGCCAGCGAGTGCATGGCCCATCGTGGTATGCCCTCCATGGGGTTCCACTCGCCCTACCTGCCCACCAAAATGTGCCACATCCGGGAAACTGACTTGCAGAGGCATCAGGTCGCCCCCACCTACAGTCCAGTGATGCCACCCAGAGGAGTGGGCAGGCAATCCCCTCACCTAAAGGACAGGGACCCATCCCCGGTGCGCTATGACAACCTCTCCCAGACCATCATGGCCTCCATCCAGGAGCGAAAGGAGATAGAGGAGAGAGAAAAACGGCAGATACTGCATGGGCGCTCCCAGACCCATATCTATGCCCAGGACTCTGGCGTGTTTGATGGGGGTTATGGCCTACCCCCCAATGCTTGCTACCCGGATGGGCCTCGTGGCCCTGGCTCCAGAGGCCCAACACCCCCAGCTTATGGAGGCTCCAGGGACAACCTGATGGGGGTCGGCCTGGTGAGCTATGGGCAACGAACCCCCGTTTTGCGCCATGCCGGCTCCACGCTGGGTCGTGCCCCTAGGACTTCGTCCACCTCCCTGCACACAGATCACAGTAGCAGCAACAGCAACCAGAGCAGGGCCGTTTGCCCTGAGGGCCTTTATCGTTCCCCGGCCCATCAGCCCCACTCTCCTGCTATGCCCCGATCCCCCTCCTACTCCCACCAGAAACACTCCTACATCAGTGCCCTTGAGAGGACAGAGTCATCTCGTCTGGGGGGCCCAAGGTATGAATCCTAACGTTACACCTGCGGGACTGCATGCATTGTAGTGAGCCAAAAGGGGACTGGTGGGCATTGAATGTATTCCCACTGGAAACCCTGCTCCTTCTGGTGGACACAGCCAGCAGTACATGGGCACTAGTGTACTCGCCCTTACTAAGGCAACGTATAGCATTTGTATAAAGTGTATGGTATTTGTTAAACTGTAATGTCCATTTATTCATGTTAAGTAACTGTCTGGTGTGAATTCTTATGTTCTGTTCTAATTTATGTTTGCCTTTCTAGTAAAATATCCATTTTTGTATTCTTTTACGAATGAATAAAGTTGTGTAATTCCTCTCATTTCTTTTTTCTTTTGCATGCTTTTCACCTACTCTTCTAACATTTCCAAGTCTTCTGCCTCACTAACAAGTACACTCTCAACTAGTCATCCATATTGCTTTTTTGTTTTGGTCGTTTGAAATCGTCCGGACAATTGATCCGCATGTTGCCACAACGCTTATTGTTTTGTTTGTGTTTTATCTCTTCGCCTCTTTGTGTTGAATGATTTATCCTTGTTCTTCTCTCTTTTTCCCACTCAGAGAGGCCATGAAAGTTAACGGGCAGATGGACTGCCACCCCAATGCCCAGGGTTCCACCATCAGCCCCAGTCGCCACAGTAACGTCAAAAAGGTGACGGGTGTAGGAGGCACCACATATGAGATATCAGTGTGAGCAGGAACACTGCATCCACCTCCAATGACAACAACCACACTGCTGATGAGATATTCTCTGATTTTAGTGAAGATAACGGACAGTCAGGGGCACATAGCGCCCCCTGTTTTGGATTAATTGTCCAATCAGAGGATGTTTCTGCCCTTGTGTGGGTCCGTCTAGCCAAATGCCTGTGTATGTTCGTACCGGAGGGTTTTGTTTGTCAGTTGATACCGCTGCAGGCTGTATGAGTGAGGAGTGTCTTGTCATTATCATTTTGTGGCTTATCATCTTGGTCGTAAGAGGGTCGTAATACTGTTGTCTCTCCGCTGTGGTCATGAAGCGTTCCAAATGTCACACAAACTTTCCTCTAGCAAGTGCTGATGCTGAACAAAAACACTACAGGTGAATTAAAACTCTTCTGTGACAAGACTAAAGTCCTTTCCAACTCATTTGATCTCAAGAAGTCAAGGTGCTTCACCTTAACTTGTACTGTTCATGCCATCTCCAGCGTAGTTGTACAGCTTTGAGAAATGATGGAGGACCGATCAGTTAGATCAGCACCAACTGCATTTGCAGGTAACACAAGATTATTGAGGTGAGAAGCTGGGGAAGGGGATATCCAGAAGGGGAAGTCCTCGTATCATGTCTGGTGGTTGCATTCAAAATGTATTGAGAAAGGCGTGTTGATAACAAGATAAAAATAAAAATGAAATTCCTTGCTTATCAAAAACAAATTTCTCAGGAATGAATGCAACCAGCAGAGATCCTAGTTGATATTAATTCATAAATGATGAATGGCTCCTTCTATGTCTCAGATTATAAGGGCTTGAATACAGCTTAGCCCCCTTTATTCACATCACAACGGTGCAGTACATCATCATAGGCCTCTGTTTGTCTTAGTGAAGTTCAGTTAGGTGATTTAAACATGACCCATGACACAAGTGCTGGGCAGAAATATTGGCATCCAGAAATATTCTAATACCTCATCCCAAGAAATCGGAGTCCAGCCTTTCACAACCAAAACAACTTTCTGTTTCTGTTTTGTCAAAAAAAAAAAAAAAAAAAAAATAGATACCTTGTTTAGTGTGTAAGTTGTTTGTGTTATTATCATATGAATAGAGAGGTGTAGAGAAACAAGCCATTGTCCCATGTAGTAAAATGAATATAACTGGTCATCCATTTATTATTTTGTATTTTTTTTTTTCAATGGGGTTGTTTCCTTTTTATATAGCCAGCCTTTCAAAAGCTATGTTTGATACATTTTTTTATAAAGTTAATTAAGCCTGGAATGGATGTTTTATTTTGAGTGGAGTTATTTCTTAATAAATTATAAATTCAGTAAATAAGTGAGGTCATTATAATGGGTAAAAAAAAAACATAAATATAGCTTATTCTACCTTGGTATGATGAAATGTAAATTACAAGATATGTGATTTGAGCAAGTGAAATATTTAAATCAGTCGTTGACTCGTGAACGGTCATTAAATTGCCAATGTGTGCTGTACACAAGTCAAGGATTGGGCTTTCAACAGATGCTGCCTTGAGATTTCCGTGTCAAAAGTGGCTACATACTCCTTCATTTCTCAGAGACAGTAAATGGGTGACATTGCTACTATGTCACAGTGACATTACGAAGACTGAAAATGTCAAATCAATCAATTTGCAGCAGCTGTCTGGTACAGCTCCAGTATTACCCGGCACTCAGAGATGCAACACTTTTTTTATTATTAGTGTTTTTGCTGCTGATTGAAAAAAAAGTCACAGAACATGTATTACTTTCGACCATAAAAAAATTATTGATAAAATCCAAGTTGACAGTTTTAATTTATATTTTGCACCAACTGAATATGAAAAAAAAAAAAAAAACATGCCGGAACTTACATAGATGTAAATTGGTAGAATTGGTCCAGCTACATTTGCATGAAGAATAAACCATTGTTGCCTTTTAAGAGGAAAAGCTACACACACAATGACATGTGGCTCGGTGAAACACTATTGTACACTAAGGGACAATGAGCTAACGTTTGTGTTTTGTACGGAGCAGAAAAATGGCAGGAGTGACACATGTGGGAAACTTGTAGGAGTGGGTAAGAAAGTTGTGAAAGAAAGGGCAACGTACAAGGTAATGATCTTGCTTCATTATGAAATGCCCGCTTTCTACAGGATCTTTTTTTCTTCCCATTTCTGGTGCATTCATAGATTTCTTTCTCCTGAGTGTGAAGGCCAGAAGCTGTTGTAGAGTCTTGCTTTCTGACAGGTTGGACGATATCAACACTCACCATAGTAACAACCTTCTAGCTCGTATGGTCTCCCTTCTAAGGATACACTCAGCTGCCTTACCATGATAACAGGATACTCTATTCAAGTCATGTATATCTGAATTGTTAAACATTGTCTCTGTTGTAAGGCTGTGGTATACAGGGATACTTTTTTTTAGGCCAGATCTGATGGGTAATTGTCAATGGAACAGCTAACTGGAACATCTTGAAATACCTGAAAAAGACTGTTAGCTGCTCAGTTGCCTGAAAACACCCCCCGTCTATCATGACCACATATGAAGATAAAAAACACTTTCGATGTCATTCCTCCTTAAGATGACTGCCATTGGTCCAATGTTCTTTTTTTGGGATGGACATCGCTGCAGGTCAGGGACCATTCCTGACAGTCAGTAATGAATCTGTTTTATCAGCCATGAGCTGATTTTGTTTTCTGAAATCTAAATAGAAAATTCAATATGTATTAAAATATGGAATATATTATAAATGTACATGTTCCTATTTTTGTGAAGAGGAAATATTTCCCGATCCGAGCAGAGTACCGGTAAATAAAGTTTCCAACTCTGAGTGATTTTTGTTAAAAAAGGCCCAATGTGTAACAACTGCACAACATTCACAGCATTTTATATTCCATAGATGTTACTTTAGTTGACTTTACTTTTTCCTATGCACATAACCACTCACATTATCTTGACTCCTCTTACAACCCTCAACACAATCGTGTTTTATTTATAACTGCACATTTTATCGTTAGCTTCAAGTGATTTTTACATGAACGCAATTGGGTCTTTGACAGCTTTTATTCGAAGGTGGAGGAAAAACTTCAAATCATTTGAGTGCAAATGAAAAGCAACATTTCATCCATATACATGTATTTACAGATGCACTGGCACTTTAGAGGCAAGGTTAAGAACTCATTTAGTGGAAAGAAAAGGAGAGGGTGGTGAGCACACAGATCAGATAGGGCACACTCTGTTACATATACTCTACATGCTTTAAGTCTGGGAATGTTACGATCTACAGAAAACTTAGGTCAGAGCATAGCTGTACCAAACTCTGATGAACCGTTGACTTTGGACTTTAAATGAAAAAAAAAAAAGGAAATGCTTAGCTAAGTGCATCTGTTCTCCTATCAGTTAGCTGTCAGTGGACACTGCGATCTGCAGCACACATCTGATGCCCCTCGACTGTCTGGAGTGGATTCCTCTTCTATTCAGTTCCCAACAGAACTAATGAAAGGAGGAACCAAAAAAGACCTACTTCTACAAGGCATCCACTGAGAAGTCTTCACCGTACTTGCCGTTTCTAACAGTGGAAGCATGGACAGGGTAAGAAGGCCCACTGAGATGCATCATGGGATGTTTTATGTATAATGCACCTCCATAACGCCTGGTCCCTGACTCTGTGCTGCTAACAAGCAGGCTACATTATCCTCTCCGCCTACAAACAAACTCTGCTTCAGAATAACAAAACAAAAAAATACCCCAATGTGGGAATTATCACTATCACAAGCCTCTTTTCACAGTTTGTTAAATGTAACACAGAACTGTTGATGACAAGGATGGAAAGCATTGCATTCCATGGTGTGGTGCAAAGAGGGAAAGGAGTCGGCTTCTTTTTTTTTTTTTTTTTTTTCATAAATTGAAATTCGCTATCTTGTATTTCCCCCCCCCAGTGGCATCAAAGGACTTGTGATCTTGAGGCAAAACAGATAATAAAAATAAAAAAAAACTAATAATATGCAAGTGTCCAAATTCAGTTCATTTAGAGTCTATTGTAGAAAAAGAGGAAAAACTGATAAATTGAAGATCAGCAAAGCGAGTTCTTGGTTCTCAATTCTTCTCCTCCTCAGCCTTCTCCTTTTTCTCATCTTCTTTCTTCTCAGTCTCCTTTTTGACCTCTTTCTTTTCGTCTGACGCCTTGTCCTTTACGGAGAGTTCCTCCAGCTTCTCTGCCACTTTGTTTGCGGTATCAGTGTCGCCTGTGGTGAAACAGTGAATGTGCGGTTAAATAAAAGCTTTGAACGTTTCAACACAACTTATTTGCTAAGCATATACATTTGTATTCACAGATCACATTCCTAGTGGTTTACTTTGCATCTCAACTCATTGTCTTAAGAATATTGCACATCTTCTTACATGCACTGTATGCAATATATGAATTTCCGTTGACCAATTGGCCTTTTACTTATTTGATCATACTAGAAAAAAAGTTAACTAGAGGTGTGAAAATGTCCCAATTATAAGATGCATTGCGATGCGGGCATTACAGACTCTGCATCAATGCAGTGACAGAACAAAGTCGGGCATGTGTATTCATTTCAGCTCAGTACGGGTCATAACTGTTTTGCTTGTACGCTTATTTTTCTCCTTTGTTTCACCGTGGGCAGAACTTTGCACAAACACACACACACACACTGTGCACGTGTGTAGTAGTAGTAGAGACAGCATTCAACACTCAGCAATCCGCTAACTTGTTGCTCTCACTACAAATATAAGCTGCTGTTTCAAAGATGGTGGGCATAAAAACATGCATGCAGGCTGAAATTCAACTGTGGGGTTGTTCTGTTTGGAGATGCAGTGACTTAAACCATTATTATTATTTTTTTCTGACAATATTTTTTGTAATATCTATGCACTGGTACACAGATACTGGTGTTGAAAAGATGCAGCTTTTTATACTATAGACTGTTGTAGTCTGATTTCTGAAAGTACTTTCTAAATAAAATAAAAAAGAGGGGAAAAAATAATATGCAGTGTTATAGAAAAGGAATTATGTGATATATTGAAATGCATCAAGAATTGTTTAAATTGTTGACAATTGGGTTGTGAGGCCAGTGAAGGTGCATACCTGCTGCGTTTAACTGATAAATCTGAATTGTAATGTAGCAGAACATACTGACACCAGCCTTTTAGAAAGCTAGTAAACTGATATATTCTGCATATTCATGTAGCAGACAGAAAAAGTTCGAAGCCGGAGTGAACAGCTAAGAACAGAGTGAGTCTGCATTTTCATAAAACTTGTCACACAAGATATGTTACCACTAGTTTGAATTTGATTTAAAACAGTACTTAATACAAATCAGTCAAAAAACGCATATCAGAGAACTTTCTAGTTTGTTGAGAAACATACTTCATATAACCCGCCTCTAATCTTTAAAGGCAGAAAAACTATATTCTATAAGGAATATGGCTTTAGTTTCATGTACCTTCTCCCTCTAGAGTTTTTCTGGCCTCCTCCTTGCACTCGTCAAACTTCCCCTTGAACTTCTGAGCATCTGTAAACAGAACAGAGTTAGTGAACATTCACATCAAGGTGCTGCTGTATGATTGCCAATGTAGCATGAATAAGCAAGTTTAGATGCAAAAAATGGACTTCTTCCAGGAGTTTGTCACGTCAGTGATGATCACTATAGCATCAGACTTAAATCAATGGTTTGGCGTATAAATACTTACTCTCTGCATTTAAAAAGCGTATTGCCAGGAGTTCAGGTTTGGGGCTTTCGTCAGCATAATCTGCTAGTGTGTTCCACACCCATGCCCTGTCACTGCCAGCATTGGGCTTCAGCTCCATGGTAGGTACAACTGTTATTCACAAGAGGGGGAATAAAGAAACACTTTGAAGGCAGAGATAAAAGCCATTACAATATATGAGGTCATCATATTAAGTGGTTTCATAACAATCAACTGGAAATTGATGAACTGATTTTTGCTAACGGCTAATTGCATAATCTAAACATTTTGATTAGTTTTCTGCCATTTCCGTTGTTACCAAAACCAGTATTCCATGTTTACCTACACTTGGGGAAACTATTAATCCTCTTTACTGGCTCCTTTAAATTGGATGCCTTTCAGCTCATACAGGATATACTTAAAATATATATATCATACATATTGCTTGTTGACATACATTTGCTCGTGGAAATTTTTTTATTTTTCTCACAATACGTAAAATATCAACTTAATAAGTGCCAACTTGACTCACTGTGGTGATTAGCACAAATCTTCAAGGTTCGGTCTCTCCTCATCAGGAGGCGGATTGTGCCCTTCTCTTTGTGTTTCAGCAGCTTGACGTCGCCGGTTCCTCTCTCCTTCCACTCTGGTGGGTCGTTCTCAGAGGCAAACCGATATAGTTTAGCCCGCCTGGGAAAGATATGGTATTGATAACATATATACACACACACACACAATATACTGGCTGCTTTGTAAAATGTATATAAGATTACAACACTTGATAAAATAACATGCGAGTGAACAAAGGAGTCGGAGGGTATTTAAACAACTTACATTTTAAAGAGTTCCTCCTCATCTTCTTCTAATGTTTTCACATCCTGCTCTGGAAGGGACACGATCGGCTCAAATTGGGGATCATGATTAGAGTCCTCTGTATTCTCTGCAGTGGTTTCATGTTCTTCCTGGTCCTAGAAGGAAAAGCAGTGGATGCGTTAATTTAAAGAAAAAAATAAACATATCTGTGTCAGACATTCAGAGTAAGTTGAAGCAATTAGAAATGTGGAATAGGTAGGTGTGATTCTTTAAACATTCACTGGAACCAAATGACTTCTGACAATTGACCAACTGGCCATGAATGCCTCAATGGAGGGATTTAAGAGCTCATTGGTTAAGTATAGCTTTTGTGTGGGAACGGGCAGAGCCTTTAGTAAATCACTTTTGCTGAGCCAAGCATCTTTAATTCAATTTGGGGTTGCGATGTTCTCACGGTGATGTGCTAACGACTAAATATATGCTACAAAAATGGAAGGAACACATGTTCTTCATCCAAAATCCACACAAAGGGCGCAAGTTCATAACCTGTGAGAAAGTGTAAAAAAAGACCCAATGTGAATAACTGTCATTTATAAGAAACTAAGCACACGTGGGAGACTCTCCTTCCTCTGGGTGGAAACCCTTCTTCTACATTGTGCTTAATTAGTTAGCAACTTAGCTAAGGTGAAGCTATACAAATGCTACAGACATTAAACTATAATGCAATAATTATCATTTATTTTATGGACCTTGGTGGCTTTAATGATTTGTTATACATCATGTCATAAAACATTTGAGTTTGTCGCAGCTGCATTTAACCTCATCACTGTTCATAAAGAGTTGTTCAACTTAGTTACAGTAAGACAACTCATTGTGTAGTTTCCTAGCTCACCATAGTTAACAAGGCCTTTTGCTAGCAGGCTAGCCGGGAGCTAACGCTAATCTCGTGACTTTTCACACCACGGTGGGTGTCTCTAACTAATACCACAGTTTATTTGACAGACATTCAAATTACATGATTTTGGGGCTAGCTGACACTTCATGCAAAGTAGCATTGTTACTGACAACAGCCCGATAATACGCAGTCACTGGCTCCAGCGCCCTGCTACCTAAGCTAGCTAAGGATCAGCGTATGATGCTAAAGGTAACATGCTGACTGGCTGCACACCGTCAACATCCAACCCCAAGAGCACCCACTCCGGCACGGAGCATTTCCTACTTTCATAGCACCCTATGGCCCTTTAAATACATTGTGATTAACGTTAGCTTAGCTAGCATCACCAAACACATCATTGTCGGCATTTGCGGCTCGCAGCTTCCTTTACTAACTTTAAAACATAAAACACCAGGTTTTGCTAGTAAATTCCGATTTGAGGGCCAAGAAAAGGCTTTGGATGAACTAAAATGCGTGGTCTCACCTTCGGGTCTGCCATGTTAATTTAGATGTTTGTAGATTATGGAAGTAGTTAGATAGATTCAAATCCCAGACTGGCCGCCGTTTCCCCCTCAGCTACTCTCTCACTTCCTGTTACAGCTTTCGCGCGCCGAATTTCCTACGTATAAGCGCGCACACATTGCCAAAGCGCGCGCACCGCCTCTCTGGTCTCCTCGCCTGTATCACAGCTCAATCCTGGTTTTATCATAAATATATATACTGCAAAAATGGTAGTTGTTGATATATTCAAAGATATAAAACCCTATGAGCCTTTATAAACCCTTTTCCCCCACCGTCTGCACCTGTATTCACTAAAAATGCAACATTTAAAGCTCTGTATAGTTTGAATAATTAAGGCCCTGAATTAGATTTTGTCATTTCAGCTTATAATGTGCTGTTATGGTGCATATGGTAGGTCTACTGTTTTAATAATAAAAAAAAGCCTTTCACTTCAAGAATAATACAATAGGTTAAAATAAGTTTAAACAATTATGTTTAATTGAAAACGCATTTTTTTAAATTAATAATTACACTGAATACAAAGACATGTAAAGTACCTAGAGGGCCGATATTTACACACTGAAGAAGATGGACATTCTCTGGTCTCTTCGCTTGTATCACAGATCACACTTAAAAAAATCCTGTTTTTATCATAAATATCTACTAGTCGTTAAATATCTACTAGTCATTAATATATTCAAAGATATAAAACCCTATGAGGCCTTATAAACCCTTTTCCCCACCGTCTGCACCTGTATTCACTAAAAATGCAACATTTAAAGCTCTGTATAGTTTGAATAATTAAGGCCCTGAATTAGATTTTGTAACCTCCTCTGTCATTTCAGCTTATAATGTGCTGTTATGGTGCATATGTTAGGTCTACTGTTTTAATAATAATAAAAAGCCTTTCACTTCTTTAATTACACTGAATACAAAGACATGTAAAGTACCTAGAGGGCCGATATTTACACACTGAAGAAGATGGACATTTAAAAAAAAGACGACTTCCCCTTTAAATGAGTTCAGAGGTCTCCGCTCCACGTGGTTAAATCAACATGGCAGCGCCCAGTACATTTTTGTAAGAGTGGAATAGAAAGTTGATTATAGGAAGGTAGGAACATGAGACACATTGTGTTGACTGTGAGTGATTGTGACAGTTAATGATATTTAGCAGGACTCGAAACAGAAAGCTGTTAGTTATTGAAATAGATAATGGCGAATCGTTTTCTTTTAAACAGGAAAGAACGTGTTTCCAGTGTATGTTAATTGCCATATCAGCCTTTAGCCCACAGCAGATACCTCTTTGTGCAGGGCAAGTGATGAAAGGCTTTTAGCATGACATACAGCCCATCTAAAGAACCATAAAAGCAGTTAATGCATTTACATAAAAGCAATATTAAGTTGTTAAGGTTTCTTTGCCATTATCACCGTTACATTACATTACATTACTGTCATTTAGCAGACGCTTTTATCCAAAGCGACTTACAATAAGTGTATTCAACATAGGTATTCAAGAGAACTACTAGTCACCAGAAGTCATAAGTGCATCTCCTTTCTTAAATAGCATCTAAAAGCATAAACCTAGACGTTACACCTAGATGGTAAAGTTAATTGTGACCATAATAACTATTTATAATGTCTCCTATACCAAGCTTGATATTTGAACACAATCTGTCCAGCTATCGTTTGATTAAAATAAAATAAAATGTTCAAAGGACAAATCAAAATGAAAGTCTGGTAACGTTTTTTATTGTTATTTTCACAGCATCAACATTGAGATGGCAGATGTTAGCAGCAGCCCAGTGGCTGATACTCCACCCTCAAACCAGGAGAAGCCTGAAGACCTCCCTCAGGCCTCCAACAACGACGATGCGAAGTCTGACGACAAAGCTGAAGGGGCGAGCGAGACGGCCTCTGACCCCGGCATGTACCGCTACATCAAAGAGGACCTCTTCACATCTGAGATCTACAAAGTGGAGATCAAGAATCTACCCAAGTTCACAGGTTTTAACGACCTGAAGAAGTTCCTGGCCAAACACGGCCTCAACCCGCACAAAATCAAGCTGTTCGGCAAGCAGACGTTCGCTTTCGTCACCTTCAAGAACGAAGAGGAGCGGGACAAGGCCATGAAGATGGTTCATGGCATGCAGTGGAAGGGCCAGGTGCTGAGCGTCAGGCTGGCCAAACCCAAAGCAGACCCCATCCTGAGGAAGAGGAAGCAGGAGGAAGGAGAGGTGGCAGGAGGGCAGCCTCCATCCAAGCGAACGGAGGGGGACGAGGAAGAGGAGCCGCTCAGCGTCCAGATAGCCAACGTGGTGACTCCTCTGTGGAATGTTCCTTATGAGGAGCAGCTGAAGAGGAAGGAGCAGGAGGTGGTGGGGGTTCTGCAGAGGCTGGCCAAGTGAGTGGGGTCACTTATGTAGAGTCTGATTCATCCATCCATATATACATGTGGTACCATGTGTGTCCAAAGCAGATCTGCTGTAGGTGTTGCACAGTATCAACACTAGTATTTGACCAAATGTCTTTTTAAAGGGCCACACCATATTTGTGGAAGCTCCTAAAGCTCTAGTACCATCTTTTATTCTTCTCATTGTATGAAACACTTTAAAAAATTAGTGTTTAGAAAATCACATTAAACCCCCTCCACGCAAATGGTTATTGTTTAAGGCCTTGTTGCATATTTTACTGAATGACTGCAAAAATGTTCTGTGTTTGGGCATTTTGCAAATCCAAAATACGCATCAATGCTACGCTGTTTCTTTTTCTCAGAGAGATCGGCAGCACCAACAAAGCCATGTTGCCGTGGCTGTTTGCGCAGAAAGGGAAGTACAACAGAATGTGTTGTTCTCTGGAAGCCATCCGACCATCTCCTACACAGGTATATATCCACATGTTGGGTCCAACTCATTTCACAATTGACCTGACAAACACATACGTCACACTTTCACAAGTACATACAACTGTATAAGAGATAAGTGTGTTAAAGCAGACGGGATCCAGTAGGCCGTAGTATAACTTTATTTTTAAGTAGCACAATAACCAATTTCTTTGCTGTCAGTCGCCTTGTACAACACTTTTGTTTATATTTTACACTTAAGGTATCAATTAAGAAAGTAAACTCCATTGTTTCACACCTTGTAATGCCGTAGTGTCTAATATCTCCTTAATCCTGTTCTTATTTCTCTACCTGTACCATGGCAGACGGAGTACAGAAACAAGTGTGAGTTCCTCATTTCAATGGGTGCCGATGGTGAGGATAAGACCATTGGTTTCCGCCTGGGAAAATATAAAGGCGGCTCCTGTGCGGTGGTGGGGCCCGCTGAGACAAGCCACGTCTCAGCCGAGGCCAAGAGAGTGGTCAGCGAGTTTCAGAAGTTCATCAGGTACCATTACATGGTCGAGATCGTCCACAACAAGGAAAACCAAACGACTTTCACATGCAATATTTATTATTCGTCTATTTCATAGACATGCAACATAAAGAATCAAGTAGTCACACCACAACGGACACGTTTCCACCATTGCATTTAATCCTCGCTATTATTTTGCATACAGGACAACATCATACTCTGTGTACAGTCCTGAAACATATGAAGGACACTGGAAGCAGCTGACTGTAAGGACTACGAGGACCAAGCAAGCCATGGCTGTAGCGTTCTTCCACCCGCAGGTGAGAAGGACAATCTTCTCTTTATGAACAGCGTGTGATCCTGTTTCTGTTAACAGAGTCACACAGTTAGATTTCTTCTTTTGATGTCTCTTACTTGTTTTAATGACTCCCTAGAAACTTGAAGAACAGGAAGTCAGTGCGTTAAAGAGCTCCATGAAGGAGTACTTTACAGAAGGAGAGGGGAAAGACAGCGGAGTGACCTCTCTTTACTTTGTCAGAGAGGGTCAAAGGTAAGCAAATATCCTGATGCTCAGTTGGGTGGCTAAGATGACTGACGGTATTAGAAAACAAATGCAGGACAAACAGTGGAGAGCAGACTATAAAAATCTCTAAGTACTGCACTAAATGAGTGTTTTTGTTTTACCAGGACTTCGCCTAACCTGGAGGACTTGCCCTGTGAGCTGGTGGCCGGAGAGGGCAGCATTCACGAGGAACTCTTGGGTCTAAAGTTTAGAATATCTCCTCATTCCTTCTTCCAAGTAAGAAAGATTTACCTCGGAGGTTTCCTGCAAATTCATAGAAAAGTACTTTGGTGTTTACTGTTGGAGTTTTGTATTGTTTTACGACACACAAATACCTAATATGGTTCCAGCTGTGGTTTGTTTCTTAGTGTGCCGGTTTCTAAATGTGTCTGTGTTACCTGGCAGGTGAACACAGGAGCTGCGGAGGTGCTGTACTCTGCTGTGGGGGAATGGGCCCAGCTGGACCAGGACAGCACAGTGCTGGATGTGTGCTGTGGGACGGGAACCATCGGCATCTCTCTGGCTAAGGTGACATAGTTGTTTGTAACGGAAACCTAATTCACCTGTGGCTGTGTTTTGATAATGACAACTGACAGGAGTTGGTAATAGATACTATAACAGTCTGCACACATACCTTTCTGTGTATTCTGTTATTTTTACTTTTGAAATGGCGCGAAGAATAATGCCATTCTTACATTGCATTCAAGTCCTACCCTCCTCTCACACACAGCGACCTCTGTGCTATTTTAAATGCCTTTATCAGTGTTCGTACAATAATTGGCAAAGAGATATAACAATTTTTCTTAAACAAATCCCTTTTTGAAATGTTCCATTCTTTCTGTGAAAGTGGTGGTTGTGGCAGGTTTTGACGTCTTTGTTCTCTTTTTGTCTCTAGAGGGTAAAGAAGGTGATTGGAATCGAACTGTGCCAGGAAGCCGTGGAGGACGCCAAAGTTAATGCAAAGGTCAATGGTAAGAGGCCAGATAACATTAAATTACCTCCAGTGATTTTATATATGAAGTGTGAATATTCATAAATATAGGATGGTTGGTAATTAAATTAATAGAAGTTCATTCAACAGTTTTCCTCTGGAATAATAAAGTTCTACTGTTTCTGTTCTAATTTTTACGCTTGTCTTTTTTTCCGCCAAATTTTTTGTAGAAATGAGAAAGTATTCAGTGTTTTCCCATTTAACGTTGTTCTTGTCGGTGTGTAAAGAGCATTACGGTCATAAAGATGGTATTGATAATTACAATCTGTAATTGGTAGTGGTAGATGGGTACTGTGCGCTCATGGTTTCTCAAAATGACCTATTTATTATGACGATTTCACACATGTCTAGTTGGATAAAATTGAGTGATGACATGCATGTAAAACTGACAGGTTGGTGGAGGCTTATAATGGCAAACCAGTTTTTCATTTGTTTTGTATTTGAAGGTCTGAGTAACATTGAGTTTCACTGCGGAAAAGCCGAGGACGTGTTCCCCAACATTCTCAATGCTCTGGTGTCACCCAACGTCACAGCCATTGTGGATCCACCGAGGGCAGGCCTACGTGAGTAAACCGCCAAAACCATGAGAAATGAACGTCACTCACTTCAGGATTTGTCCAGTTATAAGATTTCTGTTTTTTTCAAACAGATTCCAAGGTGATACTGGCCATCAGGAGGGCGGAGCATCTGAAGAGGCTGGTTTATGTAGCATGCAATGCTAAGGCAGCCATGAACAACTTCATTGAGTGAGTCAATTGGTGTTTTCATTTGGCTGTTTTTAAGCAGCAGTAACAATGAACAATGTGTTTGTCAGTTTTTATTAACTTGTGAAATTGAAAACTAAATCTATGATATGGTGAATCTTATTTTGGAACTTTCTATCTTTTAGTCTGTGCAGGGCACCATCCAACAGAGTTCACGGGGCCCCGTTTCGTCCGGTGCGAGCCATGGCGGTGGATCTGTTCCCTCAGACCATGCACGTTGAGATGCTCCTGCTGCTGGAGAGAGTGGACTACGACTCCCAGCAGCAGACCAGCAAGCAATAAGGAAGAGACATTCTGTGCGTTCTAATACCGACACTACCATCCTATTTAGTTTGCTAGAAAAAGATGTCCTACTGCATCCGGTCATATTTAAGTAAGAATGTGATTTGGAATTGTTGTCCGCATTTGCACTGAAATGCCCTGACAAAATACGTTCTGTTGCATGCAGTAGGAATTCAATTGGGCCATACTTCATCATAATATTGCAATTTGAACTTTGACACTCCTGCTCATATCTGCTTTGCAGAGGATGTGGGTTGGAACAGTCAGAAAAAGCATACTTGCTTGCAAACTGCAAAATGCAACCGGATGCAGTAGGACATCCTGGTTTTTTTGGCACACTGACTTAAACATACTTTGTATTAGAAAATACTTACTCTTTTCTGGCATACTAAATAGTATTGTAATATGGGTTTTTTGGCTGCTCAGAGGATCTTCGCTTTAGAAACAGGCCCTGTCTTTTTTGATGGGTAGCACGGGCTTCCCATACTAGGAATGTATGCACACACGCTGAACTCCTTTTGAAATTTATGTTTTCCTCTTTATGTAATCTGCAAGGCCTTATAGTCTTAATTTTAAGGGGAGAGTTCAGTCAAATATCATTTACCCCTCACCATTCTTATTTTGTAATGCAACATTAATTCATGCCTCAAATAAAGTTGGTGTTAATACAGTATGCTTTGCACTGTATTTGGGTAACTGAGCATCATGGACTGTCCCTTGGCCTGTTATGCCTTTTTTATTCTGAGAATTTTTTTGTCAGATACGTTCACTCAAAAGTAGGTTTCTTTTGAATTATGTCTTAAAATCACAGCTATCTTGATTCAAGTTTTAGTCTTCGGCCTCTTGATCCCTTGTTCGACTGTTAAAAATAAAACAAAGCCTTTCTAATCATTAGTCAAGACATTTTATTTTGCATAACAAATATCGCTAAAGTCATGGAGCTTAGGTTGCAGATATACATACTTCATTTTCTAGGCAGCAACATCTCAAACAATTCATTGGTACAACTCAACAGAAATGTGTAAAAGCGGTATTTTTTTCTTCTCACACTGACACACTTGGCAAGACAAACGCACAGAGGGGAAAGCACATTCTTATAGCAATTTACAATATCACAACAGCCTTGTGTTTAAACTGATGTCCTTGAATATTCTGTAGAAAAAGAAAAAAAACATAGGCCAAATACTTGACAAAGGATGCACAGCAGTTTCTATTTTGTTCCAGCAAGTAATGGGTCTATGCATTTTCCTCTGCTATAGATGTTTCTACTGTACAGTTTGCAGCAACATTACTTCTATAAAATGCATAAGACTGTATGTAAGCTTTGGTATACACACTTTCATCAGCTTCTGTTGGACTAAATTACTTGATCGCATTTTGTTCACATTAGAGTACCAAGTAAATTTTAGAAGGCTGCCTTTTGTAAAAATGCATTCTACTTGTGGTCAGAAAATACTGTCAAGATGGCAAACACACAACAAAAAAAAAAAATTACACAATCCATTAAGACAAGTCTTTAAAATCTGCACATGCTGGAGGCATTTTTCCCATAAGTATGTGATGTTTTAGAGGCTCTCTTCAGTAAATGTCTAATTGGCTAAACAATAAATGCTTTATCAGGTAAAGGGGGCTTGGTCTTTCCACTTCCTGTTGAAGGGTGTTTTAGGTCCAATGTTAAGTATTATACTCTCAGCCCTTCATGAAATGGATTAACTAAGGCAACATGATTTCTTAAGGGCACCACTACTGAAATGTACCGAATGGTTAGTTGGAGTGCATGGCATTTGTACTTAAAAAGCTAGCGAGAACTAAGCACATTAAAGAAATGAACATTTGTCCTAAACATATCACAGTACTCTGTGCTTGGGTTTACTGCAGTGTTGGCATGGGAGGCAGGACTTCTCATTCTAGTATCGCCAAGGCAAAAGAGTGGGGGGAAAAAAAGGCAACAAGTACCTCCAAATGCAAGTCACCTCAAATATCCCAAACACAGTTATTCCTGTACCAACAGCATGTTCAGTCAACAAAAATAATTGACAGGACAAAAGTGCATAACAATAGTTCTCAAAAGTCATCACTTCACAACGCATGTTTTTAAATCGTGCAAACCAAGACAGCAGCTGTCCATTCGGAGGAAAAACAAAACGGCATATTTTGTATTTATCACCCAAAATATCCATAACACCTACCATTAAATATACCCAATGAACAAGTAACTTTGTTTCCCTATGTAATGATTGGTATAAATACACAAGTACTAGTAGTCCCTTTGAAATACTTGAAGCACAAAACAAAACTAATAGGTGCTTGTACTCTAAGATTGTGACTGTTGAAAAACAACACTTCAAAACAAAACAAAAGGAGTGCAGTGTCTTTTTGCGGGTAAAGAGGCATGCATTTCTATTTTTTGATGTGGTTCATGTGTTATCAAGTCATGGTATCTTCTCTGTAGCCTGGAGTGACTTTTTCTTCTAGCGCCATAGCGAGGCTGCACCTAGAGAGGTAGACGATATTTGCTCTAATGTCTGTTAGTTCATTTAGACCTACCCTTACATCTACCAGCTGAACCAATACAACATGGGCGAAGGATGCAAGCAGTTCTACCGGCCTGGTCAAAGTGGAACTATATTGCCATTAGATTTCAGTGATGCATAATTAAGTGATGGATGGATGGATGGAGGGGTGTGATGTCGGACAGTGACTGGGTTTCAGTGCCGTGGTTCATCAGTGATTTCCAGACTTAAACGTCAACAGTGCAGAGGGGTTCACTCCCTGGCTGGGCAGACTCCATTATGGTCATCTTGGGTTTCTTCCTTGTTTCCTCCTGGTACAGAAATACAATTAATAAACCATATTGTGAGGAGCACATTGTGAAAATGGCACAAGATGTCAAAAATAAGGAAGCTCAATCCATTCTCATTTTTTTTTTTTAAATATACAAATCTTGGCAGTGGCCAGCAGAGACCGACAGCTATGCTCGTAAAGAAGATGTGTAAAAATGCAGCGTTTTCTAAGCCTCAAGCATCAGGTGAAACTGCAGTAGAGAGGACTAATTGAGACCCTGCAGATTTACTGTTTGCCCAAATAAAATCCTGAGCTTCATTTGGTATAAAAACTACCCCTTTGTTTTTCCCTTCAATGAGCTCTCTAGTGACAAAATGTCAGATCTACAACAAGTAAACCCCTTTGGTTCCTGTTGAAGGAAGAAAGGATGAACAACTGTAAAAAATAAAAACAGCCCTTAACTTAAGCGAGAATTTCTAGAGAAATCTCAGCACAAAGTTACAAAACAGCTTAAAAGAAAGACGTGATGGGGTTGAGACAGTATATACGTTTAACACTGGGTATAATTAAAATCACATTTGGTTTTTTTTTCATGTTAAACAAAAGGGAACAATTTCTTACTCTCTGCTTGGCTAGTTTCCTCATTTCCTCCTGCAGTTTGTTCAAAATATGAAGGTTTGGCTTGTTCTTTTTGGCAAACTGCTGGAGCTCGATCACACTTTTGTCAGAGCTCTCCTGCAAAAGATTTTGGATGTTTTAAAAGTCATTGAGATGTGCAATCTGAATTACCAGGATATCACAGTTAAAGTTAACAAGGCAATGTGTGAACATGCCAATCATCTTAAAATCAAATATTTACTGTAGATAGAGCTTAACATAGAACAGAAAGAATAAGAAAATACTAACATTTATTTTCCAAAGTTTTCCATGACCACAGCTTTACAATAAGTGTTTAAGGGAGTCCTTACCTTCTTGACCATCTTATTGCTCTCTCTGCCGTACATACGCAGCAGTGAGCCCCAGTTCTTGACGTGGGGATGAAGCATCTGCAAGATCTTCTGAGATGCTAGCTGTTTGCCAACCCTTTTGTTCTTGCCTGGTGGCACATGTAGAAAACATGTCACTGAAAGCTACATGTATGTTCGCTCCACAAGGTCAAACTAAACAGACATGGTGATTCAAATTAACACCAACTTCAGCTCTACACATTGACCTGTTCAGTCTCATCATGTGTGTAGATGAGGTTTCGGGTCTACTTACACCAGCCACGCACGGTGTGCTTCCCACATGTCATCACATATTCACTCTTCTGGTTTTTCCCTGGGATCACCTCAAACTTGATGCTTGTGTCTCCCATTCCATGGTTTCTAAAGGAAAGACACAATACATTTTAAATATATCTGCTATCACAACGGGGTCAGAACAAGTTATTAAAGGGAAGTTTGGAGAAGCAGACATGAGTACCATGTACTTTGTAAGGTGGCAGCAGCCAAACATTAGTTTGATCCATCAGTTTGTTTGTTTTTGATGTTGTTCGACTCGAGTGAATTAGAATGAACCCTTTGAAACGCTACAGGGTCCTGCCTGCTTCTCCAAACTAGTAGCGTGCCGACCGCCATCTACTGTAGGTTATACACTGACTAATGATAAGCTCCTCATACAACCCCACTTAAAAAAAAATATACAAATGATCCTTTTAGTATTAAAGTCTCCCCACCACCGGCTATTAAGATTAATCGGCAATGCCAGTGCCAACAAGGACCGGTTCACCCAGCAACGCAAACCACAAGCAAACAAATCATTTCCTAACAGCAGAGCACAGATAAATCATATGTGTAATATATTATTACGGAATAATATAGAAAATGAAATAAATAAAAGTCACTCTTGTTCAATGCAATGAACTGAGTTCACCAATGCAATGCACCGGATTAAACTCTTAAGCTTGTCATTAAATATAGAATCTTCTGAAAAATAACAACCAAAATATTTATTAAAATGCTCTTTATTGGTGGCATCATGCTTTAGCTCTTACCTTTTAAGGCACTCATGAAGAATCTGATATGGCGAAAGTAGTCCTGCTTTGTTGGTCAGCTCGTACACTCTTGAGTCTTCTATATTGATATGATTAAAATACTGTGGAGCAGAGTACACAGTGTTACCAAAGATGCATTAACATTCAAAGGGAAACCTATTCTACCATTGGCAACATTTCTTGTTGTCAAAATCATTTCACCTGCCTTCAATTTTGGGGAAACATACTTGAACTTTAGCTTACGATGTTCCACTTCATTGAAAAAGATTCCACGTAACAGACATAAATGTTGGAAATAGGGGGAAAAGTACCTCCAGTTCATCGCCCTCAACAGGCTTCTCCTCCGAGGTCTGCTTCACAAAGTCAGGGATGAGGATTTCCAGTGTGGCTCGAGCTGAAGTTTACCACAAATTACCAGTGAAAGCAAAAAGTAGTTTTACGTATTACAACATTTAGATTTCCTTGTGAGGTGACTGTTAGCGATAGGAAGTTAAGTCAGTGGGAACAACAAAGTCTTCCACTTACAAGTATTCTTGTGGTTCTTGTCAGGCCACACCAAACAAGGTAAAATACAGTTTGATTTTTACACACAACAACCAAGTTGGCTATTTATGGCTAGCCCGTCAACCTATAAAATACCTGTACATTATTGTAACAAAATATGTCCAACCTCTTGCAAAATCCCTCCATAAGACCTCCCAACAATCCCAATGTCTTTACCCCCAGCAGTACTCTGAGCCAACACAATGTATGTTCAGTTGTGGAATACACCATCCAGTCAATAATAAAATAAATAAAAATAACTTACCAGCTTTATTCTTGGCAAGTTTTTTACTGCTTGCGGTTCCTGTGCCGTAAGTTACTCCATCTATAACGACTGACGCTCCAAAGGGTTCACTTGGGTTCTCTATGGGGCACACAAATTCAGATAGATTTGATATTTTATAACTGTCAACAACAAACTTTTATGTATAAGAAGGTAATAGCAATAATTGTTTGTGGACATTTCTGTGACTACAAGGGGGTGATGGAAATGTAGGCCCTGGGTTCCAGGTGACAACAAGATGAGCAGAGCAGATTTACACATCACAATAAGTAGCAGTCCCACCGTGCTAACTCACATTCTTTCAGATTAACAATGTATTGCTGATAAGGCAAGCGTGACAATAGTGACATAGGACTTCATATACCTCAATTCCCTAAGGACACGTACAAAAAAGAACTTACCACATTCAAAAAAGTTGTAAACAGGTCGAACCTTTAGGACACGTTGCATATATTCATGCAAGATGCAAACTTCAGACTTCCCGTTAGGGTTGATGACAAATTCTGTTAAAATAGAAAAATGGAAATACATCAACAAATAACGCACTTTGAATGGACAGCTTTGATAGTATAGATATGTCTTACTCACAAATAACACATATTGACAAAAAGTACTTTTAAAAGTTTACAACATTTTTTTAAATCCTCTTTTTTTTAGTGAATCTGTGTTTATGTGTTTAATAGCTTTTTGTTCTATGGTGCACAGTCATAAGCTACATCAGGCAATATCTAAAAAGGACAGTGCTGTTTTGTATGGTTTCATTGGTTACCAATATTGAAAAATAAAAAAAACACCTGCCTTCCTCTCATAGAAACATAAACCTGTATAACTGTTACCTTTCTTAGTGGGTGCATCTTGGACTGACAGTGTGATGAGTTTCTGGTTGGCAGGCAGGATAGGTCTCTCCGTTTCTGCCTGCTTCCTCTTCATGTCTCTGTTGAACTGCCTTCGCTCAGCCCAGGTGCGAAACTTCTTCACTGTGACTTGCTCAAAGTCAAAGCATTTTTCCAGGTACAGGCGAAACTCTTCAAGATCTGCGAGGAGGTTTTATCAAGTTACATCACTCGATAAAAAATAAAAAATAAACAGCCTGATCAGGTTCAGCAGCGATAGACTTATGAATTACCTTTCAGAAGTCTATCGCTGAACAAGATCTATGTAAAGCCCTTACCTATGGACTCGTCCTTGCACACCTCCACCTTGGCCTTGACTTGTCCTAAGGCTCCTTGGGCAGTGTCAAAATGGTGGGGCAATTTAACTGGCACGCTTTTATTAGTGGCATCCTTTCCATCTGGCCCACCGTCAGCCACAGTGGAGGGAGGGACGTTGTCCTGGTCCTCGGCTGTAGCCTCTGACTTGTCTGCTATGTCTTCACCATTGGCCTCCTCGCTGGGCTTGACAGTAGACTCCTCAACATTGGGTATCACATCCCCATTTAGCTCCTTTTCCTCATGATCCTTCATTTTCTTGTAGTGTAGACAAGGGATGCTGCTGGTCGGAGGGTCATGTTTCTGTATCAAGAAAGAAGACCAAGTTGCGTAACAAAATGTTAGAAGAATTGTGAGTTCAATGCCATGGCTGACAAACTCCTGACTTTAGAGAACTGAGCTGGAATGTTTCCATGACCTTAAAAATAGATTACAAAGTCTAGATACACAGTTAACATCAGTGTGGCAAACTATTTAGACATGACACTTGCATCTTACCCTAATACTGCCAGTCCCCAGGAAGTAGGGTCTGGACCAGGTTACCACCCTGGTCTCTCTGTGCAGGTAGACAGGAATGCCCGAGTTATGGAATGTCATGATCCATCCATCAGGGAGAGGCTCAGTGGGTGGACGCCCACGACCTGGCATAGGGGGGGAATGTAAATTCACCCACTCTTTACGACACTACTCCTTTTGTGCAAAACTCATTATTGTGTGACAATCAGTCGAGAGGTTTTCAGGCTTAGAATTACTATTAAAAATAGTTTTAATATAAAGTTGGATTTATGTTTCAATATTAGGTAAGGTAAGAAGGGTTAGGACCAAACATGCAAGTAAAATGTAACTGAACCATTTGTCGCTTAACGGTTGAATATCAACATTAGACAATCCATTAAGTACTGATCCAAAACATTAAAAGACACACACAAACAGACCAACACAGACAAGTTTTCAGATCAGCACTACTTTTGTTCTTCCAGCTAGATGGATTAAGTTTCATACCATGTTGTAAATCAGATTACACACCGTAAACACGTATTTGATCACTGATCTACAGAGTTTTGAACAAAAAGCTTGTTTGAAGAAGAAAGAAAATGCAATTTGTCATTTCTTATTTCATACTTTTCAGACTTCAGTTTATTTAGTCAAGTTTATTCATTTACCATTAAGATTTCAAACCTGATACGTCAAGTGAGAGCTTGCATGTAGTGTTTTACATCTCACCACCTGACCAACACCAGTGTGAATATGTCAAAGCTGCCCATCAGCGTGTGCTTTTCGATTGGGTTACTATTTCAGAACACTACAACACAGAAAGGAGGGTTATTTGGTTGCCCATTGTAGTTGTGCAGTTCTTACCACTATTGTTAACCAATTTACCGGGTAAACCCTGTACTGTAATCTATAGAAGCAATGCACACCATTGTGTAAAACAATGAAATACTATAATTTCTATCTATTCACTTGTAACAGATGTAACACGTATGTAGCATACACTGCTTAGAATTTCATATTGCATTGTGCCCCATAGCACTAAAACCACATTTCACAATTCCTAGTTAGTACCAGGCCCTTAAACAAATAGATCCACCACTCACTCTTCAAGACAGTCTTAATTTTGGTCATCATGGGCTGAACACCTCCTTCACCATCTGATGGATGATCACTGTCCCCGCCATCTTTGTCCTCTGACGGACGCATCTTTTTTGGGACTGGCATGCCCTCCTCCAGCAGAGCATCAACATCATTGTCAAACTCCTCCTGGAAGAGTCAACGGTTAAAGCCGGGAGAGAAGGATGGGTCACCGGTGTAAAAGAGTTAAGTCTGATGGGATGCCATAAAGTCAGCAATTGATGGAGATAATAACAAAACAGTGTGGCACTCTACCACAATAAAGGAAAACTCATCAGTGCCACTTTGAGGCATAAAAGTAAAATACTGCAGAGTTAAGAAACAGATAATATTGAACCTATATATTAACTTCTACTACAAATGAAATTACAAATGTTGTGCAGCTTTAATATACTATTGCATCAACAGAAAACCCAGCATTTAATGGGAGACATTAAAATGACACTAACCTCTTCCAGCACCTCACTTGTCATTTTCAGTAATAAAAAAACAAAATAAACAAAAACAAACATTTCTCTAAATGTGTGCTGCTTAATTTGATTCTGACGTATCCACTCACACCTACTCACGCAGAAAATGTCTGAAATGTTGCAATATTAAATCAAGAAATCATTACAACATGTTCTTAGTTCTAGGTACACTAAATCTAGACTACATGATCCCCAATGTTTTCTCCCAATTCATAGTTACCCTGGTTGTACAATTTTTTCCCCCAATGTAAGCACTGAGCATCACAGTGACATCTTTCAATTATCTACAGTTACCAGGACATTGTTACTGGAAAGTTTAGTGGCTGTTGAGTTTTTCCAAATTTACTTTTTATGCTTTAAAAAGGCCACAAATCCAATGCCGTTTAGCTGCATTGTACTGAGGTAGAAGTATTATAACACCAAATAAAACTAGAAGTATCTGCATGGGAACAGGTGTTTTTTCTTTTTTTTTTTAATAAGGGTGACCTGACACCAGGGAGAGATAGGGGCAGTTAAGTAGATGCAACAAGGTTTATAGTCTCAATTAAAAAAAAATCATCAGTAATCCTAACAAACCCCCCACTAATTGTCATTATTCTTGGCCTCCTTTATGCTGCATTCCCACTCAAATCTGCACTTTGTGTGTAGGTTTGTAGGAGTGTCTCCAGGTATTAGTGAGAAGACATGATCCAGGAAGTTATTAATCATTTTTACGTCAAATTATAATATTATGAGATTGTTATTACAGCAGCTGTAATTTTCTCCTCAATCTAATCATGATACATTTAGAAGTAAGCAGCAATATAACACTATTAATGTTACACATTATTCTACGGAGAATAATTATTATATTCCTTTATTCCTTTATAAGCACTTGCATATATGACTGGTGCAGTCTGTGTGTTGCCAGTTGATGTTTCATTGCTTTTATTTTTATTGAACGACCTTTTTTCTCTCTATAAATAAAATGTGGTGTTATCATTATTATTTGTTGTTGTTGTTGTTGTTGTTGTTGCTGCTGCTGCTGCTGCTGCTATGTCTGCTTTGCCATAGCAGTGGTCTCATTGACAGAAATGGGATGGTTAATGAGACAGTGTTAATAATGCCTTTTCTTATTTGGACTGTATTGTATGTGCTGTAGTAGGCCTAAAATATTTCAGTTTGACAGTTAAGGGCAAAATGGGTGTGTAGCTGAACAGACGTACCTCATACGAGAAAGAAACGGCCTCCTCATCTGCTTGCTCCTGCTGAACTATGACATCAGACTTAAAGCCACCATGCTCTGCATCATCATCATCCATGAAGTTCTCGTAGCGGTCGTCCAATTCATCCAGGACAGCAAACTCTACCTTATTTTCCAGGTCTACCTCAGCCTCCTCTGATCTTCTGCCTGCCATGTTCCCTGCGCCAAAGCTTCCCTCGGATACTTCCTGCTCACTAGTCGAGTCATGCAACTCACCATTAACGCTGTCTAAGCCATCATCACTTCCTCCCTCCTGCCCTTCACCTGTGTACAAAACCTTCCTGTCTTTCCTATTGCTGCTTTCAGTGAAGCTTACACGGATCTTAACATCTCTGAGCAGCTTGAGGTCTGGTAGAAACCCGGTGACTTGGGGAGCGTGGCGGGCTGTTCTGGGGCACGTTGGGTTGGGATTAGCCTCCTCTGAGAGGTTGTTATAGAAAGTTATAGAGCCCTGGCCGAGGGGCTGCTGTGGCTCGGCTTCCCCGTCCCCTGGGGTGTATGTGTATCCATCACCACCAGAGCTAACGTCCATTACCTCTGCGTCACTGGACGTTTGCAGGGGAGGTGGTGGAGGTGCTCTGCCCTCATCTTGGCCAAAATCATCAGGTGGCTCCAAGGGGAGAGGGGGTAGCACATCATCTATCTCCATTTTCCTCTGTCTACTGGACTGCAATTTACACAAGCTGATAATATATTCTAAAATCTGAGCTGTTCAGAGACTCTGCTTATCTAAAGCCAGAATGCATGCAGAAGCACATCCCTGTTTAGACCACGTACCAGAGGTGAAAATGCTAAGCTGACTACATTGTTCTTTTCATTAATGTAGACAGCTTTCAGAATCACTGTCTCAATTATTGGAAATCACAATGCATTCAGCTTAATATGGGATCTAGGCACTGATCATCCTCCACTGGTATCTTCTGGAAGCTGGAAAAAAAAAGGACAAGTGAAAGTTAAGTTAGTTTAACTTCAAGCCTGTTTCTTAAGATACTTAACACAGGCTACAAACTCACTAGTGTTACTACTATGAAGCTGGAATTAAATTACTTCAACGTGACGTATTGTTGCATTTATTTTTGGAATATGATTAATGTTTATCAAAGTTCAAATAGCAAGCAAATGAACCCCCAAATATGAAGGCGAGGGACCTCGTTTTAGCGCATCTGTTCAGTCTGCAGCTGCACATCCGGCCGCTGATAACGTTAACATCAATGCTAACATGCTAGCAAGCTAGCATAAGGCTGTCACGTTACAAAAGCTACGCGGCTGCAGAACTGGTAAGCTAGTCCGAAAACAGTCTATTGCACAAGTACTCACTGATAAATATGACACGACTGTCTTCTATCGGGCACCAGGCTACCTTTCAATGTGATTATATTCTAGACGCAGCGCCATACTGCCTGAACTGCAGCCCCGCCATCTTGAAGAAGACCACAGCGGCAAACCAGGCTAAGCCCCGCCCCCAAGTACCGGCATTTACAAACTGATCCTCAGCGGGCCAATCAGAACGTCCGTCGTCGACGTCAATTTGTAGGACTCAACCAGAGCCGTTTAACGAAAGAGTCGCGTCAACGGAAGTTCAAAATACTTGACTTCCTGGAAGTACTTGGCAGCGACAGTAATATATATACACAACAGCAAAGTCACTATAAAAAGTAATTAATAACACATTGGAAATATATCTAAAATGTCAGCAGACATTGCTGTTAAACAAATGGTGGATTAGAGTGAAGATTTCTTGACTCTAAAATGGTTCATTGGAGTGAACGGAGATGACGTGACTCTCTTTAAACGGCTCTGTTTTTACCCAGAGCATCTAAGGATTCAACCAACCCTCATAACAGCATTTACACATGTTGGGCTATGATAAGCAACCAGGGATAAGCAGCATGTAATTGCCAGAATAACCAAGAAATGAAAAATAGGAACAAATTAATGAAGATATATATATAGATTTTCCGAGCTGTGATCAATATTAAAAAGAAAAAGAAAAATATGTGTCAGGGAAACAACTTCCAACATCCAAAGTTTAACCAGGCCACACTGACAAAATGTCTGTATACTTTCTCTGCAAAGGTGTTTATAAACACAGCTTGGTTTTCTTTTGTGTTGTCACCACCAGTGTATGTGGTTATATAGTAGTGTTATATCCTAATGTGTTGGGACAAACTGCATAAGGATTATATGCAGTGCAATTTATTATCTTGCCAGTTGGGGTCTCTATTTACCAACAGTAGATCAGTAACAATGTGTGGCAGCCCGGTCAGTTAAATACATTTATTTAAAAAAATAATAAATTACTTGAATAGTGGAGATAGTTTCTTGAATGATTTAACTATTTATATAAAGTTAAATCAACATAACATTGATTGACTTTTCATAGTAGGAAATGTTATTTTTACTAATAACATTACTGTGAACCTAGAAACAAAGAAGCAAAATGGAATTCACCCATAATTCATTTAATTGTTTGCAAGTGTACATTTCCTAATGTTATACGTGTGAAAAAAAGGCCCATAGCATTTTGAGGCGTATAAAGTCTGCTGTACACTACCCGAGAAAGCCCTATGGCCATGCGGAAGCTCAAAATCTGACAGTAAATCAAATGACATAAAAAAAAAAATCAAGTTATATTATTTGTGGGTTCCTCTGAGTGAGTTACCTCACCGAAATAATCCTCTTCACACAAGATAGTGAAAATATCCCTCCAGGAAGTATGGAGAGCTACTGTAAATTGATAAAATAATTTACATATCTGCACAAAGCCTTCTCCAGTTTGAGTTTTTAAAACCACTTAACAGCTTGCTTTAGGTTAGTAAGTGTAAATATTTTCCCCTTCTAATTAGCGTCCAGAGACATGTATGAGTAACGTGTGGATAAATGTCAGGAACACAGGAAATAAGCGTAAAATACAAACGGTACAAGGAAGAACCAGTTGTCTTTTTTAAAAGATTAAATGCAGAAATCACCTAACAGTTGCACGAACATGTTTAATTACTTAACAAAAGTGTTCCTCACAGTGTGATTGTGTCAACAATCAATGGATGTAAAGCCAAGAGAGTGTTTTGATAAATGTATTTTATTGTCAAACGGCTGTAAAATGCATTCTTTTTTTTCTTAACCCTTGAAGTGGTCAGAGAACCCTTGCCTAAAACAGTTTGCATTCAACATGTGTTGTAACCAAAACCGAGGCTACTCTTGTGCAGTGTTGGGGCATAACTAAGAACCTGCAACAGCGTTACAGTAGTCCAACCTCATTTATAGTTATAACTTAGTTATAACTCTAATGTTTGACAATTACTGTAAATTCAAATCAGATTATACATTCTCTAGAAATATTCTGATGACCCGAGGATTTCCCATTAAATAAACAGAAAATAATTTAGATTCTAGTCCAGAAATTGTGTGTTTAGTGTTTATTTAATAATAAATAATCTTGTGCACTACGGTATTGATTGCAGGTTACCATTAATCTGTTATGTTTTAGACCCAACCCTGCTGTTTTGTGTGTAGGTAAAATATTTTCCTTTACAAAAATGTTCTTTGGCAATCTTAAATTAGCACACATTTTAGCACACAAAAGATGCATATCAACTGAAATCAAAAGTAAGAAATACATATCACTGATGTTATTGAGGCAGCTAGTATCAACTAGCTGAAGAAAAAGTGCAGACGAGTCTTCATGTTCACATGGCTGCTATGGTGCAGCTTATGACGGAAGGAAAAGTGATGCAGAAAGGCACAGAGTGGGTTCCCCTCTATCATTTCTTCACACCTGCAGTTTGAACTGGAAAGAACTGGTGCTCCAGTTGCTTGAGTCACAGTTGAGCATGGTGCGCTCTGTGAAGGTCACATTACCTTCTGCGTCTATCAGGATAATTGTATTGGTCCTAAATGGGAAAGGATACAAGCAAACACACACAAAAAATGTAAAATCAACAACTTAAAATGCTAGAAGAAAAACCCCAAAGAACACAGGCAAGTGGCATGAGTAACACTGTGGACAACTATGATCATTTAAAGTCACATTTGTGGTTGTATTAAAAGTGAGCAGGCGGTGGAAGGCAGTGCCTTGCTAAAGGACACTTTGACGGCTCTGGCAAACACTGACCCTTAGACCTTTTGCCCACAGGACAGTCTGTGTCTCCACTAGTCCACAGTGGCACCACAGTGCAGACAATCCCCCTTTTATTTCCTCACTGTGTGGGATCGATTATTACACTGGGGATTTTTGTGGACCGACAGTTCTGTGTTCTCTATAATCCTGCTGGTCGGTCAGCCCGGGTGAAGACAACCAGGGAAGAGAGGAGAGAGATTTAGTGGAAGTGGAAGACACTGACCTTGTGCCATAATGTGGGGTGCGAACAAACACTGCGGACTGAGCCTGGATCTGGGGCTTGCTGTAACCATCACCCTGGCTCTCATGAACTGGATCAGGTGTGTTCCTGTTAAACAAACCCACAATACACGTCGTTGAGAAGCTTTAGACTTAGCATGGATCATTCTTTGTCGTATCCCCCATGCACTATATCTAAGTCAGCTATCCACTGCTGTTACCCAACATGCTTCGTCCTTGTTCTTAATTTCTGTCTCAAACTTAAATAAACATGCTGGTTTGCAAACTTTCTCTTAACTCACAGCTCACTGACATCTGTGTCTAAAAATATCTCAGGCAAAATATAGGTCATGCAGTTGAGTCTTGATACCTTTTATACATAAACAACAGCTACTAGACAAAGTTCTCAATAATGTATCATTTTTAAGGTCAAGTCTCATAAACGCTTATCTCTTTAGACAAAAGACACATTGCACCTAACCTGGTAAGATTTTGCAATGTTTACCATAAACATACTAAAATATACACTCATCGGCCACTTTATTAGGTACACCTTGCTAGTACCGGGTTGGACCCCCTTTTGCCTTCAGAACTTCCTTAATTCTTCATAGTATAGATTCAACAAGGTGTTGGAAACATCCCTCAGAGATTTTGGTCCATATTGACATGATAGCATCACGCAGTTGCTGCAGATCTGTCGGCTGCACATCCATGATGCAAATCTCCCGTTCCACCACATCCCAAAGGTGCTCTATTGGATTGAGATCTGGTGACTGTGGAGGCCATTGGAGTACAGTTAACTCATTGTCACGTTCAAGAAACCAATTTGAGATGATGTGAGCTTTGTGACATGGTGCATTATCCTGCTGGAAGTAGCCATCAGAAGATGGGTACACTGTGGTCATAAAGGGATGGACATGGTCAGCAACAATACTCAGGTAGGCCGTGGCGTTTAAACGATGCTGAATTGGTACTAAGGGGCCAAAAGTGTGTCAAGAAAATATCCCCCACACTATTACACCACCACCACCAGCCTGAACCGTAGATACAAGGCAGGATGGATCCATGCTTTCATGTTGTTTACGCCAAATTCTGACCCTACCATCTGAAATCGAGACTCATCAGACCAGGCAACGGTTTTCCAATCTTCTATTGTCCAATTTTGTTGAGCCTGTGCGAATTGTAGCCTCAGTTTCCTGTTTCTTAGCTGACAGGAGTGGCACCCGGTGTGGTCTTCTGCTGCTGTAGCCCATCTGCTTCAAGGTTCGACGTGTTGTGCGTTCAGAGATGGTGTTCTGCATACCTTGGTTGTAACGAGTGGTTATTTGAGTTACTGTTGCCTTTCCATCATCTCAAACCACTCTGCCCATTCTCCTCTGACCTCTGACATCAACAAGGCATTTTCGTCCACACAACTGCCGCTCACTGGATATTTTCTCTTTTTCGGACCATTCTCTGTAAGCCCTAGAGATGGTTGTGCGTGAAAATCCCAGTAGATCAGCAGTTTTTGAAATACTCAGACCAGCCCGTCTGGCACCAGCAACCATGCCACGTTCAAAGTCACTTAAATCCCCTTTCTTCCCCATTCTGATGCTCGGTTTGAACTTCAGCAAGTCGTCTTCACCACGTCTAGATGCCTAAATGCATTGAGTTGCTGCCATGTGATTGGCTGATTAGCTATTCGTGTTAACAAGCAATTGAACAGGTGTGCCTAATAAAGTGGCCGGTGAGTGTGTATATATATATATCTCATATTACTAAACGTAGATAAATAACCTCTACATGTCAACATTCATGACATCATCAATGTCAATTCAACCATGTCAAACTTATATAATCGCTTTACATCCACCCAAAGCCTTTAAATCAATAGAAAAGAAAGTATTTCTATATGATTATTCACAAACTAAAATTAATTAAATTGTTATGGTGTGTGAAGTGGGTGTTCACCACTCACAGCTCATCATTATTGAGGACGTTGAGCAGCTCTTGCACAAGTCCATCAGAGGACAGGGACTGGTCGCTGACTACGCTGGTGAAGTGGCTTTTGCCTTGCAGCAGTT
The DNA here is from genome assembly GCF_027596085.1 of Anoplopoma fimbria. Classification (NCBI taxonomy): domain Eukaryota; kingdom Metazoa; phylum Chordata; class Actinopteri; order Perciformes; family Anoplopomatidae; genus Anoplopoma; species Anoplopoma fimbria. The sequence goes on from NC_072461.1 coordinate 19,393,278, forward strand.
TCCTCCATGGAGTGTCCAGCAGCGAATTACTCAAGCCATAGATTCCTGCTGAGGGGCATATGAAGGACACAGACACAGATATACACTGGTGAGCTCTGTTAGAGACCGTGTGGCCGAAAATTAATAAATAGATAGATAATCGGAGAGCAAGAGATCAACATAGAAACATGAATGGGCCGTAGGCCGAGAGGAAAGGACAGTTTCTACAGCAACCGTAGTAAAACACAGACCTGGTTTTAGATGGATGGGTTCAGGGCTGCCTCTGTTTCCATAGTAACACATAATGTCTTGTTTGGCTCTACATGGGAGAAGGTAAGATGGAAAATTACAGATTGCATTTCGTGATGATTAAAGTTGTTCTTGTCTAATTATGAAGGCTTTGTCAGAGTCACAATGCTTCTCTGCTCTTTTTTGCAGAGTACCCCCTTTCTTCTAATATATATAAATATATATACACACACACACACACACATCTTATTATGGGGATATTCATGTACTTTTAACTATTTATGGTTTCCTATAGAAATCTATTCATTCTGAATCTACTCATCTTCTTTTGTACGATTTGTGTCACATTATCTTGTGGAAATATTTATTTTCTATCTAATTTTGTCTGATACAATTATAGTTGCTATTGCCTATTATTTTTGTTATTATTTTATTGGGGGATTAGAACCTGTTGGATTCTCCACTTATCAGCACCTGATTATTTAAAAAGGCACCCCTGATGGAAAGGAAGCCCAAAGCAAAAATGAAGCAACATGCCAGTATGGTTTCCCTTTTCTTGTTTTCATGTAATCTGTTGATGAAACAGTGTCTATCCTGGTATCCTGGTGTGTGCTGGAACTTTGATTCTTTTTAGTTTACAACAACGATGATGTTCAAATAAGTACTCCTGAGGGAATCCTGTAAAATGAGTGCTCAGGGTGACAGAGAATATGAACAGTGCACCTCCAATTTTCTTTGCATTCCTGGAAAATAGGAATTAAGAAGCTTGTTTAATTGGTAGAGGCACTTCAAATGGGAAAATACCCAACAGCATAGTTAATTGCAGCATTTAAATTGATCCTAAAGGAACAAATGGGTAAAATGAATGCTTTAAAATACAAATTAGTGCTGCAAACAACTTTGAGTACCACAAAACCATTTAGTTATGGTGTTAGATCTATTTGCAAAGTCCTCAGTTAGAGGGAATTTATTCAGTCTGAAAAATCTGTCTGACATCAAGGGCATCTGTGACGGCTTTGGTACAGGAGAGTGAATAATAAATTATGACCAAATCCTTTGAACCAGCAGCGGAATTAATTTTTGATGTCAATTTTATGACAGCCACACCAGTGGCATCAGTCAATCTGAAATGTGGCGCAACACTGCTTTAACATCGAACTTGGAAAGATTCCCAGTCAAGAGCTGGAAAGACGGGAACAGAATATGCTGCTGGGCTCGTAGCTCTGCTACAAACTTTATTGGACAGTTTTAAAAGCCAAAATACAGATCGGCCTTTGGTCTCTACTATATCAACATGAGCAGAACATGTTTGCACCCATTAACAATGATTTTATATCAGATGTTTGGAGCGGACACAATTAGTTGATCGACAGCAAAAAATCCCCACCCACTAATTTGATAATCAATGCAGCAATGTAATTCACCTATGTTTGATTGTTCGAGCTTCTCAAATAAGACCATTTGCAGATTTCCTGTGCTTTATATTAGTGATAATTATAATATTTTGGGGTTTGAACTGTTGGTCAGACAAAACAAACAATTTCAGGATGTCTCATTGTATGTTGAATTATGATAGGCATTTCTTTGTTATACTATTTTCTGACGTTTTATAGAACACACAATTGATCAATTGATCTTGAAGCTGAAGTTTTAAACAGATCTTTCAGAAAATTGCTTCAACCCGGATGACCACAGAATATGAAGAAATGCATATGATAAACATGAACTTCACCTACAAGGTGGCTATACTGTTTCAAGAACCTAGTTGAGATTTATTTATTTGGTTGGAATTATTACGCACTCGAAACATGCATCAATTAATGTAATGGAAGATTTTTGTATATTTTGTTTGTTTGCTCATCAAAGTGAGACTACTGAGGCTTGAAACAATTAACTGTTTTCTTGTTTTCCTCGACCAAATGCATTGGAAGAAGTGAGGATCATTATCTGAGACATATATACACAATATATATACTTGCATTTAGCATTTTAACATGTAGGTTGTGACTGTACTAATTAAAGATGTAGGTTGTGACTGTACTAATTAAAGATATCTCATCTGATTAGTAAGTTTATTATAATTTCTTCCATGCAAACTGCCATTGACTGAGGAAATAACATGATGACACACATGGACATGAGCAAACCACACGCACGCACGCACACAAACAAATGATTAGTGCTAAACTTGCTTGTCTACAAACAGTTTTCCTTGTGCAGAGGTCATCCTTCAGTGTTTGCGCAACCACTCCTCTGTCTTGTGAAAATGTCCTGGAGCAAAACGTCTGATAAAAAGGCAGGACAATGTGTCCAGGCAGCTGAGAGAGAATCCTCAAAGCTGTAGGTTGACTTTACACGCTCTCTGACAACAACAAATGAAAGACCTTAATATTGTTTCCAAGTTAAACGCAAACCCAGATGAACAGTCTGAATAAACAACTGCTTTTCCTGTGTTCCTATGGTTACTATGAACACAGCAGCACTGGCCAATGTTGACTCGGGGGACAGCAGCAACCCCTCATACATGCATGTACACGGAAGCTGCTCAATGGGAGCCAGATGGCCCTGTTACCTGAAGGAAAACTGAGGAATATTTAAAGCTATTAAGTCAACAATGTCTGAAAGGCCTGGTGTTTATGTACACACTTTGGCCGTGATATGCATCAAATTGGCCGTGGTGGTAGCAAGTGGAGGGATTTGCAGGGAGATAGCTCTATTTCTGCTATTTGATACCAGCTAGAATATAGAAAGTCACATCAGGTGTGCTGTGGGTTGATTTGGGCTGAGATGAGGGAACAGCAGGAGGTCAAGGCCAGTAAGCAGAGAGAGAAGAGGGGGGGGAAAGTCGAAAGCAGGCTTTTTTAGATCTCGGTAAGAGAGGTAATCAGTATGCTGGCTGGGAGACGGTCTAATGAAGAGTCCTCTATTCTGAGGCTTCAGAGCAGTTTCCCCATCGCCAGCTGTGGTGGAGTTGCCTGGAGATGGTTGGATGAGCTTTCGACATTATCAGTTCAGAATGTAGATGGGCATGTTGGTGAGGGCTCCTGGGTAACGGCAGCATGTACTGAGCCATTCTAACATTATGGCATCTATACATGGTAATGTTAGTGTGTCAGTCGGTTCACCGTTGAGTGAAATATCTAAAAAAGCTATTGGATGGTTTACCAGGAAATTTGGTTGAGATATCCATAGTGCCCAGAGGATGAATGACTTTGTAGATTCCCTGACTTCTCATTTAGCACCATCATAAGACTGACATTTGCATTTAAAAGTAAAATGTCTCAACAACTATTGGATGGATTGCCATGACATTTGGTATTGATATTCACATCCCCCTCAGGATTAATTTAAATGATACAGGGACTTTTCATCTAGCTCCCTCATCAGATCACGACTTAACTTTGTTCAATACTTTGGTTTATGGCGAAATACTTTCAAACTAAGATGTTTAATGTTATACCTGCTTTGTTAATCACATGTCATTGGGAGGGCGTTAGCATGCTGGTGTTAGCATTTAGCTCAAAACACCACAGGGGGGCTGACAAGGCTGTTTATCTTTGTTATGTTAAGATACATAGTACAAATTATAAACTCAATTAAAACTAAATTATACTGACATTTTCACGTGGAACCCCATTTCATCAGCTACTGTAATGTGACCTCAAGGTGACCCCCAGACGATAAATGCAGTAGAATAGAATATCATTCAATTTCTTTTATAACTTTGGTAATGAAATCTTATCACAGATGACCTAGAAAAGTTAGCCTACATAGGATCAGAGAGACTTTCATGGGAAGGTAATAAATCTAGTGGCATTCAGATCAGGCCCTGGTGTAAAATATTACCTCATACTAACAATCATAAGGCCAAAATTAACATTATTTTGATTTTTGTGGCACTTTTAGGACATCTGGATTCACTCAATGAACAATGCAGGCTATTTCAGCCATATGCTGTGAGAATCTACTGCTAATTCTATTCAGAACAAAAACATGTTCTATTTTAGTCAAAGAGAACAGTATTTCCCAATAGGAAATCTTAAAAATCTTCATAGTTGTTCCTCTTAAAATGTTGAAAGTTCATGCACCCCTGACACTCTGGAGCGAGCGTGCCTGATGCTCCACTGTTTGTCTTGTCTTGTCGAACAAGTTTCTGCCAAGAATTACAACACATGGTTTGAGGCCACAAGATTGAACCACTTTTTAAAGTCACTTTATCAAAGCAACCATTCTGCCTGACTGAAAGTTATTTAAGTGAGGCATTTATTTGCAGGCAAACATCAGAGATATTCAATGAAATGGATAATATCTGGGCATTGACCTAAAGTATGAGTGACGTATGAAATGGGATCAAAAACAAATGTATAGAAAAGTCAGATGGAATGTTGGATATGGAGCCTTGAGAGCATCAAGCAGAGAATATCCTCGATCTCAATTTGAATATAGTGTGTGTGTGTGTATATATATATATATATATATATATATATATATATATTATTATACTTTTTTTTAACTCTACAGAGGGAAGGTTAGGACTAAATAAATCGCATGAGCAACTTAACCCAAAATAGTTATAGATTATTAATCAAGGCTATATTGGTTTAACAAGCATCACAATTAAAAAGGAGTAATACATAAATCATGGCCAGACTGAAATATTTAAATGCCTCTCTGGGTTGAATATTAAGTGTACACCCTTTCTCCTCATTGCATCTCAATGAGTGTGATCACACACTCTCTAAAAAAAACTGAGTGAATACAGACTATGCTTAAAAATGGTGGGCACATCCTGTCCTCCACTGCCACCCCATCATAAATCATGTGCTGGTTACAGATGAATGAGAAATCCTCTAATTGTAATATAGTGCTACTCTCTATCCACCAGATGTTGTTATTGATTCGGAAAGAAACAGGACGCCTTGTTTTCATCGGAGAAAACAAATAGGCTGGTAATAACGGTGTTTATTAAGAAGATGCAGGCTTGTGTGTCATCTCTATCTGCAGTGAACGCAGCTTCAATCAGATGGCTATTTGAGGCATGGGGCTGTATTATCAAAGACACTCAACATTTTAAAAGTTGGAGGGTGGAATCTTTTTTGGACTTTCAGAAACCAAAAATACAAGAGTAAACTTGTAAGGAATAGCCAGTCTGATCTCACATTTTCCCCATCATACTTCTAAAACTAGGACAAACAAAGTCTGCACTACAATGCAGATTCTTTTTTTTCAATTCTGCTTTTCTCTGACTTTTTGCCATGGACATGTAGCCTTAGATTCAGTCTTTTGAAATCCATGTATGTAGCCATCAAGTTCATATCTAAAGCCTCATGGTTCTCATCTTACAACAAGTCAGAAACACTAAAAGTCAGCCAGAGAGAGATGTCAACCAACCAATAAAGCTAACATTAGCTCAACTACAGCTGATTAAATCTGCCGGTGACAATTGTCATTTCTGTCACCTCCGGCGGAAATCAAGGACGAATTATTTCAATAAATTGCATAATTTTTGAGATAGGCAGCCTAAAAAAAAAAAAAAAAAAAAACAATACTAGAAAATGTGGAAGAAGGGCTGAACAAGCATTAGAAAAAACATCTTGAGAGGAGATCATCCCTGAGGCCAAGTTACCAGGAAACATGGCTCATGACACCAAACTCCACTATGAAAACCCTGTTTTTTTTTCACCCCCACTAGGGATACAGTTAGGCAGGGAGCTGTGTTTGAGCTCAACCATCAACCTCTTGCTGGCAGAAACTGAGACCTGTTTCCATGCCAATTGTCTACAGGGGCCTCCACCATGACTACTATCTTGGCGTGCACTAATCCCACTTTTACTTTATCCTCTTTACCAGACCACCAAATTCAGTCAAGTCAGGCTGGTGAGACAGAAGGCGGGGGAAAAAAAAGAAAAGATAAACCCTCATTATTTTTAATGCTGTCTAGATTTTTCTACATCTGAAACCCTGAAATATGAACAGGTTTTCCTTTAGAAATGTAATGCTGGCTTTCTTTCTTTCACAGTTCAGCAGCTGAGATCATTTTCAGTTCTGTCTGCTAAGCACGCAAAAGATGAAGAAGCAGCCTTTGCGGTTTATTATTATTATTAGGTAAGGCTAGAACTCGGAGGAACTGAGTTACGACCCGTTCTCAACCAGTTCTTTACTGACAGTCTCAGGTGGCCATAATTAGTTTTTCTTTCTACCTCTGGAATAAATTTCAATTTACGGCTGCTTTCTTGAAGACAAAAGTGTCGTTTTTCAATCAAATCCCAGTACTAAAGATTCTCATGATGTTAACACATCTTTGACTCAGGCCTATCAGTTGATGGATCATACACTCAGATAAAATGCACCACACCTTTAACTCACTTGAATTCCGCTGTGAGGAGGTTGAAGCCATTGTACAAGTGGCTTTCTGCTGACACCTTCTTTAGGTAAGAGTAGCTGTCCACATCCTTGTCCATAAGGTAGTTAGACACTAGAAATCCTACAGAGCAACAAAGGTAAAAAGAAATAGTTCTTAATTATGCACTCAATGAAACCAGCCTAGTTGTTAATAATAAATACATATAAAACATGTAGATATAAATAATAAAAAAAAGACAGATATCTCAAACTTGCAGCACAAATTATTTCACCAGACCCTTTAAAATGTAGCCAAAATGCAATGCTGGATGACAAATAAATATACAGTACCAACTTATTAAACGTGTTAGAAACAGTAAAGTTATCAATACATCTGAAGTGTCAGCAACATGCATTCCCAGGAGACTGATGGGTGTCTGATGTACCACTACGCATTTGATGAGTTAACATATTTGTGACTTTTTTTAATGTTTGGCTCACCTCTTCCCTGTGCATCGTGGTTGAGACACCCTTCCATGTAGTTGGTGATTGCAGCCAGCTTGCCCCGCTTGTTGATCCCCAGCCATGTTCCTCCCTCCCTTCCACATTCAAGGTCCAGGCCTGGTCAAAACAAACGCAGTAAGATGCTTTTTTAAACGCAGCTCTCAATGTTCATCAGACTTCATCTGCATGTAAAATATATCACACGCTGTTAGCAGCCATTAAATAAGACATTAGAGGTAGAAGTAACTCTTGGATTAACGACTTTCACATTATGTCAAATGACAAAAAAAGGGTTCATTATGTGGGATTAATAAAAGTGATTTCTCTATAGAATGGATCAGTTCTCACAACATTCAATACCCTTAGTATCCATTTCCTCTGTTTCTGTAGATTTTACACATCGGTTTACACTATGTGCAACAAAGCAAATCTCTCTTAAGAAGTACATTTGGTGACAGATCATTCACTGGCATAATTTGGAACTTCAATTGATAGAGCTCCAATTGGTTAACGACAATTAATTGCTAGCGTTTTTTGGAACAACACAGCAGATCATATTAACATGTTAAAATGTCACATTTTTCAACAGGCAAGCACACAAATCAGCATATGAAAAATAAGGTTAACAGATTATAAATAACAGTTTAATCTAACAGCTGTTTTACGACAAAGCAAACCCTCAATCCCATTGCAGCGAAATGTCCTTTCTTTGAGCATGAAAGGCTCACAAAAGGCAGTAAAACAGACTGAACTTGAACTAGCCTGCATTTAGATACATCTTATGAAACACTCCATTAACTGTCTTGATATTAAAAACAACACAAATAAGAGAAAGTTTAGAAGGAGTATATCCTTTGACATGTCTTCTGACTGGACTATGTGTAGCTTTGGCAGTAATTAAATAAACTCAGTCCATCAATAAATCAGTTATTTTATTTTCCACATTCCTCTTCTTCGCATGACATGGAAAAAGAGGACGGCATGTTCACTGCACTTCCTGGTGATCAATAAAGACAGGTCACCCTGACAGTGACCGAGAGGGCCAACTGGTCTTGGCTCCTCTGGGAGTTAATGGAAACTAGCCTGTTCCCACTGGGAGCTATAGCTTACTTCCCTTCTCGTCATGCTATGTCTCCTTCAGGGCCTTTGCCCCCCCACTCCTCTAGCCCCGCGGATAAGGCAGAGACATTTATTCCTGTCACATCGCATAAAAGCAGCCATCAATTAAGAGCCCACTACCGGAGTCCTGACCCCTCCATTACCGAAGGGAGAAGGAGACTGATGAACAACGGGGGCTATCTGTGCATTTCTTCCTTCGGCAGAAAAAATAAAAGGATGATTGATTTCCTCTGTTTGGCTATAATGTGTATTGGACATCAGTCAATTAAATATAGTTTACTGCGGGTGGGGATATCCTGTGACGGAGGGGAGGAGGATTGGATTCCGAGGTGAAGGAGACAGATTTTTCCTTGATTATCAAAAGCCATTTAGCTTGGAATAAAACTGTAGTCAAACACGGCTAAATATCCAACATCTGCTGCGTTGTCACATAGTCACAGAGCCAAGAGAGATTTTTTTTAAAGTCTTACACATATTCCATTGGTCTAGATTTAACACAAATTCTTCTTCATTGGTTAAATATATTATCTGTTGCCTGATTTTGTATTGTTTTGTTTGCAACTATTTACTGTTTTGGCTACGTTTTCTTTGGAAAAGAGCCTCATCTGCTTGGCCAGATAGAGACAAAAGCCTGCACTTCAAAACACAACTAACTGGTATAACTTGCTTTATGTTTACTTTTTAATCACACATCGAAGAAGACCAGCAAGAAGGTAATCATTCAGTATGCAAGCTAGTGAAATGGTGAGTGGTGAGCTGGACTCAAATGTACAAACTTACCGCTGAGGATCTCAGTGTTGCTCTCCCAGAAGTCTGCAGCTTTGGACGGCCTGCTGTAGAACTCATCTCGGTTTGCAGCCAAAATTAGCCTGGAGAGAGGGAGCGGGGGGGGTTTAGAAGTTGTTCTGTCATTTTTGTTCATTCAGTGAGTCTTGTTTATTTGCTTTTGCCCTGATCCAATAAGGTATTACAGAAGGCAATTGCTGGTATCAAGAGCAGATCCATCATCAAAGACTCATATTGGCTAATGAGTTGGTAGACGGACCAAGTCATTCGCCGGTTTCAGGATTTATTGTTACAGATTTTCTACGACAACCAGCGTCTTTCTCTCTCTTTCTGCCTTCATAAAGGCCTCACATATGTCCAAGAGTCTTGAAGTACAGTAATATTGCAAGTTGATTGAGCATGATGCAGAGGATACAAAAGGCCAAGGTTACAGGGAGGAGGAGGAGGAGGAGGAGCTTTGATGACCAAAGAAGAGAGGATCAAAAGGAAGGCAACAGCTAAAGGGCAATCCAATATGAAAACTTGTCTTTATAGGCAGAAAATAAAGAGGAACAGAACTTGTGATCAAAGTTCACCCATTTCTGTGTACTAGTCCGTGTAATACAGCAGTCTAGTGCATCTGCTTTTTATTTCCTTTTTCGGTGCTTTATAAAAATCAACTAAGAGAGGGGTGGGTGATGTGGACAGAATTCCTGATGCGGTTACTGTCACAGTTCTATCAACGCTGATGTTATGATGTTAGGTTTGGTATTTTGAGAGCCCTCACACTTTCTGCATGTGAGGAGGCTCTGGGTGTCTTGAGGTAAATATAAGTTGGAGAACTTAAAGAGGTCTTGACCAAGGGTAACACAGAGTAAGGTCTCCTCCCTGGTGTTTATACATTTTATAATTATTATACAAGAATCTTTTTTGACATGGGACCTACTGTGTTAAGCGGAGCACATGCAATGTAGCTTTAAGTTTTTGGTCTATATCTGTCCATGCAAATAAGGCGTACCAAGATATTCTGTGACATTTTTATTGTAATAAATGTATATTTAAGTAAGGACAACTGAGGCTCATCGAGTTATTCTTTTATTCATCTAAGTAAAGATTGAAGTAAAAGTTTTCCATATGACTCATGATGAGTAAAGTTTTGTAATGTTGTTGATCAAAATCCTTCAAAATCTGATACGTTCTCACGTTTTTTAACCTGGTGGTGTTTAACTCATGCAAAGCAGGCAAAGACAGACCTTACCATAAATAACTTTATTTCAAATTATAGTTGGGAGAACATACCAAAGAAACCAAATAAAAGTCTGTCAAAATTTTGGGGGAAATGTGTGGCATCTAGAATATTTTCAATTTTCAAAAGGACAAGCCAATGCTTTAGATGACGGATTGGAATTAGATTATTTTTCTAAACTGCATGATAAGGAGGTAAAACTATTTAAAATACGGAAAATGTATTTGTATCTGAGGAGCAAAATTGTATCTGACATGACAGATCTAGATAAACCATCTCATATTGCGATGCTGCTTGCGCTCGCCTTGCGTCAGTAACCTTTACAGGTGTTTAATCAGTTTTTATTGCCCAAGCAAGGCTACAACACAAACATTTACTGCTACTACCACCAATAAACAGCCTGAACAGCGTCGGACGCAGGCTGCCTGTCAGTGAAGCGCTGCACTACACTTTGACCTGCATTGTTATTCAGGGTGTCGGAGAGTAATGGTGCCCTTATGTCCGTGGCCATTAACAACTACAAACTGCATCGTGACCTGTATCTAATGCAACACCAGCCGTTTGTTTCTACATGCCTTTACCAGCAGGTCACTACTGGCACAAAGCCACACACATGCCCACAACTCCTCATCCAGCTCATTTCACCCATTCAGCGGTTATGAAACACAGGAAACAATTATTCCTTTGCTCAGAGGAAAAGGTGACCTATCACTACTGCACCATGGGATTTTTGTTGACATGAATTTGCATTTTAGCAGAGTTGTTCGCTGCTGCTGGCTGGCTGAGGGCTACCAAACAGAATTTCGTTGCCTCACTACAATGACAATAATAACCTCTTTATCTTGATCTTTATCTTATACTAATTGTTCTACACTTATAGAATTTGAGTTGAGATTGTTGAGATATGGATTTAAACACTGCAGAGGAGCACTCATGCAACCTTTGGGCGAACTACACAGGAAAGAGGAAGGAAGAAAAAGCAAAATGTAAAGTATCGACCTCTATAATAGCTGCATGTTGTTTCTGAGCTTACAATGGTCCCCCTATTAATCTTGTGCGGGAGCGTGGATCTTCTTAAGAGCAAACAGATAAACAGAACTGGCCCTAATAGGGGTCGACCTCTCTGCATCAAGTGATGATGATAGCCCGTTCCCATGGCACTGTGTGAGCCACAACTGCTCCTGGAAACAAAGCTTACACTAATGATGCTCCACCAGAGAGAGCATCTGCTACCGGATCCTGAGGGGGAAAATCACATGCGAGCCGCTCTGATCACACTCAGCCAGCTGCATCATGTTGGAGAGATGGTGAGATGCAGAGAGGTATCAAAGCTTTTCATGAATACGAACTCTGATTGTTTAGTCTATTCGGTAAACACAGAGGTTTGTGGGCTCGCAGCAGCCACTTTTGCTGCGGAATGATGTATATAAAGGATATTCATGTTTCTTATAGTATCAATCTGTATCATTTTTGTGAGACCTTGACCCTTCACCTTGCATTAAAGTCATGTTAAATTTCCACTTGATCAACTATTTTCTCTGATGACTGGTATTTTGGAAAATATATTAAATCTGCTAAAAATATAACAAAAAAATATTGCAATCCAACAACTGTTGAGATATTTCAGTCTGGACCATATTGGTGGAATGATCGACAGACAACGAGGTCCTCAGAGCCACACATTCCTAAAAATATTCAAATCTAACTGACAGGAGGCCATGATATATATATAATTAGCATATTCATGTTCCCAAAGGAATCAACCGTTCAGGCTTTGGACATTACACAAGCTTCCCTCTTAAGCAAACGTTGGGGTGAAAATGTCAACTTTCTTACGGCACATATCAATTTAACTGGCAGATTGCCATAAGTTACATCATACTCCTAAGGGGATAAACACTTTTTGCAGTTTGTTTATTCAATCACTTCTAAAGGAAGTGCTATTATTATTATTATTATTATTATTATAAGCTTAAACAATAAGAACAACAATAAGCTTAATACATTGTTTGTTGTTTGATTGCAGCACTGCGTTAAAACAATAATAAAAACAGTGCCGGAACATGCTGAACACGAAGCCATTTAACCCCCGTAGGTATATATTCCTGTCATTTTGTTCTGTGTGCAAAGTTAGAATCTCTTTTTTTAATGGAACTGAAATAATGCCTTTTTTTTTATTTTGTCTGTGTTTTCTGATTATTTATTTTGATTTCCACATCACTGCAGCAAAAGAGAACTACTTATGCAACCGGTAGTCTATATATAGCCCTGATGTTACCACATTAGGACACAGTAGGTTTCACCTTTCCCCAGGTCGAGGTCTGAGTCGGTACTCATACCACACCTCTGCTGTGATCTCCTTAGGCAGAGTCAGACTCCCAGAGGGAAGGACAGAGATGGACTATGGCCGGGTAGAGGGTTCACTCTCAAACTTAGCGGGAGTGTAATGTGCTGGACTTGACGTCATGCTGTAACTCACATTGGCTGCACATAGTGCACTGGTCTCTGCTGCCCACTGAAAGGAGTTAGCATTAACTGACGGGTAGGGCACATGGAGGTTGTACAAATATTCAGTCAATATGAGCTGTATTTTCTGTAGTAAGCAAGTACATTATTTGCCTAATATTGAGGGCTATTCATGTAATCCGGTAAAAAAACGTAAGCAAGAATGACACCTCTGTAATCGGATGTCACATTTCTATAAAAAATATAAAAACAACAGAAAAACTCTCTTCCCTTAACTCCTTTATCACTACACTGCTGTTTGTGTGGGCACCTCTCAAAGCTCCAAGAAGCACACTACACAATCCTGGAACAAGATGAAATACAGAACATTGCAGCATCGCCAGAGTATGACAGCAGTGATGTTAAGACTTGAAACTTGAAAGTTTGTTTTTTTAACCTTATATTCATTTTTTTATATATTCTGTAGCTGCCTGTTCTAACATTTCACTGAAGCCATACGTTCAAAGTGAGCGAAATATTTAAACCCAGCGCTTTAAAAAAAATTTTTTTTATAGTTGCATCAAAAAAATGTATACACATTTCTCAAAAATACAGCCTCTCGGGTATTTTCTGAAAACCAGCCTCAAAACATTGTTTATCAGGAAGGCCCAATTAGTGGGTACTTCAGAATTTTAAAAGGTTTACATAAACACACTGCATTGCACAGGTTCTTATGATGTTTAAACCTAAACTTGGTGTCTTCCCTCTTGCTGCTTGACACTTGTACAAATAAAGACATGTTTGCTATCTGCTCTAGAACAGAAAAAATCAACAGTTAGCCATCGTCTCTGTCATAGGTTTGAATGCAGCTCTCTTGTTTGCTCATGAACTTCTCATAAGGATATGTAAATGTCTGCAAACACAGCTGTAGGCAAGTGCTTTTCTACACATGTTTCACGATCATCTGGGAGCCAGCCTATCATTGTTCAATGTTTGTTTAAAAGGCTTAACTGCTCACCTGTAGGCATTTTTGGACGCAGGCCGTGGGTCAAACTTGAAGAAAATGATACACATGGATGGATGTGTTGTGGGATTGATGACAATGTTTCACTCAATCCTCGCCTGCCTTCAGATCTCAGTCATGTCTGAAAAAGAACCAACAGAAACAAAAACACTAGTAAGCACAAGTGCTTCATTGGTGTATTAGAACATGGATGTGTGTGCTGACTGTAGGAATGAATCAGTTGCAAAACAAGGAAAACAGGGTTGGGTGTGTTTCAAGTTTTAGCACAACACACAGACTGTCTGCATGTTCATGTGCATGTGTTAGAAATGCACTTTACTATTGATTACTTTCAATACTCACACAGTGTGCTCAGCTGTCAGACAACAGATGGACCATCCAGAGTGCATGCTTTGTGTCCTCCTGTGCACATGACCAATGTTTAGAAGAGCAAGTGTTAAGCATGATCTCATAAAAAAAGGTTTAGAGAGCAAAGGTTGCAAAACATGATGCACAATGTCATTCAACGTTTCAGCACAACGTGGTACTGTAAGCAATGACTAGCTAACGTGACCTCCCGTACCTAAGTTGTGCACATGGGCCTGCACATCATTCCTAAGCTACTTGTTTACCTGCTGTCTTGATCACAGTCCTCTGCTGTGTAGTGTCGGCTTGTTTTGCTCGCTATACCGTTACACTCGCTGTCAAAAGAACTCATAGGAAGTGTAAACACCGAGTCCCCCTCGATTTGTGTCTCCGTTCGTCTCATTAGCCTCTCCAGCGGGGCGTGAATATGTGTTCTCCGTGCGTCGGCGTGAATCCCGCCCACCCCGGCACTGTCAGTGCTTAAAACGAACGCCCTTCCAACAAGGCTCTGAAGTGCGCTGTGATTGGTCAGTTTACAAGAAGTAAAGCGACCACAAGTTAACAGTAAACAGTACTGATTACATTTCCGGTTATTTCAAATTAAAATCACAAGTAATACAAACATGCTTTGTGAATGTTTTAAAAATATTAGGCTTGGCTTGTTGGGACCAGAGATAAATTGGAGCACAGTTTTTTCTTTAATTAATTTAAATAGATACAAGGATAAACCTTTTAATACATTATGCGCCAAATAGTTTACTCTGATTGAAATAAGGGCCGACACAGTCAAAAAACACTAAATTAATCCATGATTACACCATTGCTTAACATATGGCGTACTACTGGGGAGGCTGTCCACTATCTTTACATTTTAAATCAATATAATTGCTCTTTGCTGATTTTGCTGATTTATTCTGCACAGAAAAATATATATATTGTTATGTATATGTTTTACTCTGGTATTTGTGTGGGTTTTGAGAACTTTTATTTTGAAAAATGATTCACTTAGAGTCTAAGTGAATCATTTTTCAAAATAAAACGTCTAAGTCTTAGACGTTTTCTTTGTATTTGTGCTGACTTGACAATGTCATAGTACCATCAAACACAACAAAAGGAGCACAGAATAAAGAGAAATAGAGGATGAAACAGATGATAAAATAAGATAAAATATAACTGGTTCATATGAGTGACTAACTGTTGTTGTTTTTGACACATTTAATGGGCGAGTTAATGGAAATAATATTTTTTTCTATAAGCAAGTATAGCATTGACTACTTACCACATGAGAACATTTAAAGTAATAACAAGAGTAAATGATTAAATAATTCTGCAAAAAACACAAAATTTCCTCCAATGCTGTGCGAATGGAGATGGGGCGGAGCCACTTTGTGACAGACAGCATCCAGCACTGTTGTGGATGAGAGGCATCGAGGCTGCCCTGCCTTTCATACAACACCCCGTCGCAGTCACTCATTAGTGATAATTACCGATACTCGCTTCGAGAAGTAACTTTTCACTCAGTTAGGATAGGCTTCTTCGTTTTTGCATGGGCGATCAGCAACCTGACAACTACAGTTTGAGATATTGAGTTTTTTTGTTTTTTTTAAACAGGCTACTATCCCTGCAGCAGACACATTGCATGCAGAGACGCGTCATTTAGCCGAGGCTCGGACTACTGCACATCACACCGGAGCTTCTCTCCGCTCTCCACCATCAAGGATGAACAGAAGAAACTGAGGTGAGATATTATGGATGGGTTACACATCCCTGCCTTCTCGTGCAAAATCCATGTGGTTTTTTAGCCTGGGCTATTACAACTCATAAGGAGGAGGGTGTGACAGGAATATAATACAAAATAACAGTATAACAATGTACATTTACATTGGAGGAGCTCAAAATAAACGGGTAAATGAGCAGGTGTTCAGATGAGGCATATTGATTATAATAGGTGTGTAAGAAAAGCTTATTATATCAAATGCATTGATTTAAAAAAAAAGAGAAAAAAAAGAAAGTAAAATATGCTGTCTAATGCAAAGCTCTTATCACTAATGAATTGCAGCCAAAGGCAGCGAGTGCGAGCGTCAACGAGCTGTCAATCATCTCATCTTTACAAGTCCATTGTTTTGCCCATTCTGTGTGTGAGTGAGTTACCATGGAGAGTCTTCCGGTTCTCTCCTCTAATTACCTTATTTGGAGATGGGGGTGGCTGTCAGTGGCTTGGGCTGATGGTGTTGGTTAAATGCTTCTGTATTCATGTCCCCATGCCAGTAACAGCCAGAATGAATGAATGAATGAATGGACGCTTCAAAACAACTACCTGAGCTCAGGCCATCACACAACCTCAAATAGAAGTTCTCAATAGACTTTGATTGGTTCTGCCTCGTCAGCTTTTTTCCACACCCAGCGAGCACTAAACGGCCTCAGCTTGTAGTTGGATGCAATGATGTCAATTAAATGTGCACATGTGCAATTCATTTGCATTAATGTCCACCATTAAAAAACCTTTACGATACTGAGCTCCCATCCTGCTGTGATCAGCTTCTGATAAGTCAGGTTTAATGTAGAGATGTTGTTGAAGGCTACTTTACCTGTATAAGTGGCAGTAGCAAGCAATCATTTGTAATATACATGATATATATTTTCAGAGACCTGGTGTGGTTTGCAGATTTAAGAAACTTAATGAGCATGTTGGTCCATATATTAGTGTTTGACGCTGGTCACTGCATATAGCTGCTTTGCACGTCGTTGCTATGAAGTGCTGTGTATTGAAGATGGTTGAGTTAATTGAGTATAGTGGTACTCCTACGACCTTTTTACGTACAAGGTGTGTTAGTAAGTGTTATAGCATAACTGTCTGTGACTGTGGACGGGGTTGAAATATGGAACAAAATGCTTAGCAAACTCAGAAAAGGGGGTTGCAGGTGCAGGAAAGAGACATATTCATACTGATCACTGGAGGCTTGTAGGAATGAGGCCAGGTGGTCCAGATTTCAACGGTCAACTCACTCGAGGACCTTCATGATATAAATGCACTCTGTAAACATGTTATTCAAAAAGGGAAAACATTGCTGCAAAATCTATTTTAGATCGGTTGTGTCCCAAAGATTTCTTGATCACATGTGGACCTGAGAACTTAGTCCGTTTAGGCTTTTCAGATATCGCAGTGCGACAGCGGGAGCCACACATGTTGGGAGCCACAAGCTTTTTGATGCCTGTTGCTACACAGAAAGTGTCAGAATGGATCAGCATATTCTAAATTCAGTCTTTGTTATTACAGGTGGAACTCGCCTGCACCCACCATTATAGTAGAATAGGATCTTCCCCTCCTGAAAGACTTCATACATTGCGTTCTGTCGGCCTAAAGCTGTAAATGAGTTCATAACAGTAATATTCAAGGCCTCCTCAGATGCTTCTGTGTCAGCACATCCCTGCGCCCACAGAATACATTTAGGGCTCATTGGCAACCAGGAAGCAGCTTATTTGGAACACAACATATTTGCAACTCAAACACAGAGCAGTCTCTGGACAGGGCGAGAATTTCCATACCACCTGTTACTGGGCTGAAAACCGAAAAATGCTCCGTAACCGGGGGAATACTCGAATACGTTCCATGAATGCTAATGTTAAAAGAAAATCATATCTCATCTGTTTGCGGATTACATTTTCAAACACTGTCTTGTATGCTCACAAAACATAACAACATTGTCTTGTGCCGTATTATTTATTCTGTATTTCCTGATGCTAAAGAGCAGAGTTATTGAAATTCACTACCATAATCACCAGTTAACAAGCCAATTAATGACAACCAAACATAGCTGCATATTGTGGCAAGGTCATAACTGTTGTTGTTGTTGTTGTTGTTGGTGTTGGTGTTGGTGAATTTAAAGAATATATTTTTTTTTACCCAGCATATCCGAGCCCAGATGGATAGATTTAGAGTTTTTGTCCATGGGACCAATTCTTGTATCAACACTTGACGATGTTAAAGGTTGAAATGTAATTTTTCTAATGGATTTGACAAGACCTAAGGTCAGCTTTTATCTCTAGAGCAGCTCATGCTCTGATGCACTAATTTATTTGGAAGTACGACGCCTGAAGGAGATTTCTTATTCCTCACTGTCAGCCCTGCAGCGTGTTAACAATTTGAATACAAATGTAGGAGCTGGTTACTGTTGGATTCTGCCTTTATCTCAAGTCTGTAGGAACTGACTTGCCACAATCTAAATATGATTCCCTGGTTTTTGCATGCATTGGACAAAAGCGGGTGCACATTAGACAGATGGGTCATAAGTGGAATCACAGATCAATAACTTTGTTTTAGTACTCCTGAAGAAAATAAACTAATAGTCAAGCAGCAAGGCTAAAATGCTACTAAACCAGCTATTTAACCATACCTGTTTCAGAAATGTGTCAGTCAGAAATAGATCTGATGTTATACTAGTCCTTTAAAAAAACAAAAACATCTGTATACTTTTTAATGTTGGATAATGAGGAGCATATTTGCTGCTAGTGGAAGAGATGAAGGAGTTATCTGCAGCCATAGGTGTTAGTTATGTGTGATGGCATCATAGCTACCGGAAAAAGACAGTACAGGGTCTGTTCCATGAAGGCATACTGACTCGCCCTTTGCTCTAACACTTGTGTGAAATGTTTCTGTATTTGAACCAAGTTGGCAAGGAAAATCTCTCAGCAAGAAAGTTGTTTTAGTGTAAAGGAGCATAAAATTCTTGGATTTTTCACAGTCCAGTGTTTCTAGAAGCTGATAAAAAAATATGTATGTGTCAAAACAACCAGTAACCCATATTTTGTATGGGTATATAAGTCCTCATGGTGCTTCAAAGAGGAGAGTACACACTGGAAAAATAAGTCTCTGTGCATTAATTGGTTTTGCAACACACTGTAATAACAGTTGCAATGCATTGCAATAGACCATTGTTATATTAAGGTCAAAACATCCAAGGATGAGTATTCAGAATTTTTTTTGTTCCCAACAGAGAGTCAGTCTATTCAGGCTGAATATCGAATTAATCCAGTAAAATGTTTTAATGAAGAAGACAAGGACATTTAAAAAATATATATATATTTGATTATATATGATATAATCTCACAGATTATTCAGTTTGTTTACATTAGATTGTCTAATTCATATTGTCTGAAGGCTGACACTTGATAGGGATTAAAACCATTTGCTAATTTACCATGCCAGGAAGGTAATACGTATTATACAGTAAATATCCTCCCAACTCTTTTGTTTTTTTGTATTTCTTTTTATTTCACCAAATCATTTGACCTAGCCAGTTATTTAATTAAATCTCAACAGCTTGCACCCGGGGAATGTTCTCCTGCCTTCAGTTGTCAAGAACTCTATTAACAGCATTTGTATATTTTGTCTTCTATTTTTAATTGGATGGAATACTTTTTTCCATAAATCAATGGTTTTTAAGCATTAATTATATGGCCCTATATTCTTGCAGAATGCAGTTGTGCAAGAACAGGGATTAAGGGACTTCAAAGCAAAAACAGCTAATAGCAAAAGGTTTGTGTTTGGAGATTGAGATTTACATTTACATAATGTTGGTAAAGCACACCAAGTCTTATGTTTCATATTTCTTTCTCATCCTAATATAGCAAACTCGAAACGTACAGGTATAATTAAAGAAGTCTCAAGTCCCATTGAAGTCCACATGTATAATAGTTAGACCCTGGACAGACATACCGGTGCTTTTATTGTTATGACATGACAAAATGTGTGTCCTGTTTCTAGAGGTCTTAACAATGAACTTCCAATCCCAATGAGAGACAGTGTGGATAGCTGGCTGTTTGTCTATTTATATGAGAATTTATAATTTTAGTTGGAGACCCAGCAAATACACCCACCCATCCTAACAAGTGCAACAAAACTGTCAGAGAGCTGTCAATCAAGTACAGTCGTTACTTGGCCCCACACAGTGTAAGCTACAGTCTATCACTCTTGGTTTGACCATGAGCTTTTCAGTACGAACAATAGAGAAGACATGACCTATTGAAATAACCCTTTGCATATGAACGTGTATATATTACCAGTTATGCTCTACATAGAGAGAGGGTGTTACGTTATTAATCATATTAGCCTTATACCTACCTCATTATCATTTCATGGTCAGTGTAGCATTTCATTACTTGGTATGCATGGGAATTATAAAGCACTAGCAGTATTTCATAGAAATGGTACAGATGAAATGATATGCTTAATGCATAAAGCGGAATTCGTGTTCAAAATGTATGCGGTGTTCTCCGACTAGAGTCTCATAGAGTGGTAATTATCAGCAATACTGTCATAGTGCACATGAATTATTTCAAGGGATACTGACAGTCTTATTCCTGTGTATTTATGGAGACTGAAATCTTTGTGATTCAGAGCTGTTCTGTGTTCTACCATGCATGAGCTGAAGAGGTCTGATAGCAAGTAGCCAGGGGAGAGCTGGTCCCGACCCAGAGTGAATGGTCCTTTGTGGGACAGACACCTGCAGAGCTCTGCCTCCTGCTCTTTAAGTGATTAACATGCACCTCCAACCTTCCCTGGCCTTCCCACTCCCCAGTCCCTCGGACACCCACCCTGGCACTGCTCTGTTGTCTTGGCACCTGTTCTACATCGCCCATCCTGCAAAGGCTATAACTCATGTCTTTGTCTGGGCTGGGCAAACACAGTGTGACTGCAGAGCTGTGTTAGAATTGTATCGATTGCTACTGTCAAGGGGTAAAATTTAGGAGTTTGAAAAAGGTAGACTGTGTGACTTTGTTCTAGCAGGGGATTTTGAGATTATATGTGCAAAATACCTGTTTGTCTTTAATGCCAGTTTTAAAAGGTATTTGCTTTTTCCGGTGAGCCAGTGAAAAGACAGTAAGGGACCAAGACATGAGTTTCACTGCTTATTTCTGCCAAAAAAAGTAAGAGAGCAAAGAGGCCCAGTCTTACAGTTAATTTAACTCCTTTTTGTTTCGACTCAAATAAGTTAACAAATGGGTTAAGGTTAAGTAAAATATATATATTATCCAATCTGTAAGAAAGCCGAAAAGAAAGCAAAAGTTTGAGTCCCCAAGTTTAGCTTAATCTTCAAACTTTTAGATTTGTATTAGCAAACATTAACATTTTAATATTGGCACGGAAGCTAATATATTGTTTAAAGGAACTGTGTGTGAGACTTAGTGGCATCTAGTGGTGAGGTTGCAGATAGCAAGCAAATACACGACCCTCCCTGTTTCCAAGCATGTCAGAGAACTATGGTGGACTTCATGTAGTGATAGATATCTTTAGGATTGTATTACTACAAGGAGCTACTTTTATCAACACTTGAATTTTTTCATGACTAAGTGATTGCTTTAAAAAAATATATATATATATATATATATATATATGTATGTATGTATGTAATTTTAAAAACAGCAATGTTTACAACAGCATAGTCAATATATTAAGTCATTAATATCCCACTGGAAACAAATCAAAAATGTCAATAAAATAAATAGCATTCCTGAGTGAAGTTTATAAATGATAAGCATCAATAATGAAGACTTACAGACATCAGTCAGTGTTCATTCCCTCTGTCCTCCTGTTTGTGTTTTGTAAACTTCTCTGCTGGCTGAAATAAAATCAAACTAAGATAAATTGCAAACTACATACAGACAGCTTTGTTAAGCTTGTTTGTAAGAAAAAAAACCCTGCTGTGGCCGATCGGGCATGCTGTGCTTGTGTAAACATAGCAGCTGTGGATGACAGTGGCCGACTGAATTAGGTTTCACTTTCGTTTACATGTTAATGCTTGTTTAACAGATGTATTGGCTTATCACAAATATTTTATTGCAGTAACAGTAACTAGGTTGTAAGTTAGTAACATTAACAAACATTCTTCATTACTCCCATCACAGCTTTGTTTGAACCAGCAGATCATTTTTTCAGTCTACAGTCGTTTACTATTATTATGACACATGTTTTCAGTAGGTTTAATTTTGTTCTCTGTCTGATGCTGTGCTGTGTCCTTAAATACCCGGGTCAGTGCAGGCAGCTCGCCTCTGCCAGACACACAATGACGTTCGTGTCAAAATTGGTTTTAAATAAGATTTTCGTGGCATCATCTCCCTACCCAGTTGTCGGGACCTCAGGCTGTGTTGTTATTAGAATATCAGCTTTTTGTAACATGCTGAGACGCTGATAATCCACTCCCCTTTCTTGCACCCGCTCTGTGTCATAGGCTCTGCATCAACATAGAGCGCTGATTGAATTCCTCTCCTGAATATTCCACCCTCTACCCCTCCTCAGCGGATTGATGTTAGCTGTGTACTTTTATTTTCCCTCTGTAAAGCGCACACACACAGACTGGTACTGAATATTCTCTCTCAGTTTGTGGTAATGTGGTGTCCATCTAATGGCTTCCACTTGAGACAGTGACCAAACAGAACAGTGAATGTTCTGTCTGTCTGTCCATGCTCTGACCCCCCTGCAGCGACACCCCCATCCTCCTCCACCCAGACTTGGGTTTTAAGGATTAACCCTGCCCTTTACATTCTGGCCTACCTTGATTATGTCCAGGGATAAGAGCTGCTTAATTGTAATCACTGGAGCTGTCCTGTGCAGTGTAAACACAGAAGCATGGATCAGCCACAGCCACACTGTACAGTAGAACGTAGAAAAACAACCTTTCCCTACCTTTTCAAAAAATTCCAAGATGGCAACATTTTCTCACTATTTGACCATCTCTGTAAAGTAGGTTATGTTTTGTTGACAGTTAGCAGGACACTTGTATCTATACGCGGCATGCCAATTTAATATAAAGTGTCTTATTAACGGCCAAAGTTAGATGACACATCAACTCCAAGTGTACCTATTAATTATTATAGCATTTTAGGAAAGATGATGTTGCAGCAAATTAACTTCAAGTCAGTGATTATGAGTATGACTCTCTTTTGTTTCATCATTTTATATGATACCGCAGGATTTCATTCTTGTAAGGAAAAGCTCTACCAAGCTCAAAACATGTAGATCTACTGGAATCTGCTGTTCTGATGCCCCATGTTATACTGGTGCCATACTGGTGAATTCATAGCTGAATGACAGCAAAATAATTTTGAATTCATTGACATATTCAATAGTTGCAAATCTTGAGCATACTGATTTTCCTGCAGCTGTTTTCGTTGATCATTTGTGGCTTTGTTCCTCTTTGACATTTGCACTGAAGCTTGAAAGTGTGAAATGAAGTTGGCACATCATTAGATGGTTCAAGGGGGGATAAGGCACTTGAACAAGTGGTAATTTCTTAGCTTTAGAAGGTAATTGCTTCACAAGGGAAGGTTGGGGGGGGGAACTTGATGAGATAGTACAACACGTAACTATTTGAGCCCAAATGGCAAGAATCCCACTTTTTTTCTTACTATTCTGATTGAAGTGACTCTTTCCGTATGACTAATTCGTAACGTTTTTGAATAACTCTTTGTCAAGTGCAGTATTGATGGCCATTTGCTTTGTCAATGCTGTATTTTGGTTAATTTCATGGCTAGGATGTCAACACTCAGCTGTAAAGTGGACAACATCCATTTTGTTGACCTCAGGATTACATCTCTGCATTCGTCTGCTGGCTTCTTTGGACTCATGGGTGGACGGTCTGCAGTGTGGGAAAACTCTGTCCTCTTGAACTTTCTACTTAGTGCAGGCCCAGCCCTCTGGAGAGTACAGCTTGATGTCTGTTCCACTCAAAAGGACATCTTTATGCCAGAAAACCATCCAATGAAGATTTTAAGAGTAACAAGTATATTGAGAGAACTCTCATGTTAAAGGCAGTCTAGCGGAAGAGGTTGGCCATCTGGCATGTTAGTCGTGTCAGAGCTGAGGTCAAATCTCAGGCGACCTGTCCTTGGTGCTCTAGACCATCAGAGCCAATTACTGCCCTCTTAGAATCCCCCTTGGATGCACTTTGTCCCATTTTCTTCCCCCCACGGTGTAAGGATGTTTATACTAGGAGTTAAGTTGCATTGAATTCCGTTGCTGTGAAATGATCAATTCTCTTTTTTATTTTATGTGTTATCACCCACTTTACATAGCTTAATACCTATTTACTTTCTTGCCCAGAGCTAGACGACAGGATCGATCCCACTCGCCACATGTCTGTGAGGTAAATATGAAGCTACAGCCGGCCAGGAGACAGTTAGCCGAGCATAAAGACTGGAAACGGCAAGCACACAGCATGATAACAAGCAGTACAGAAAGGTCACACTACAAAGCAAATGCTGTTTTTTAAAAACAGTCATCAGATCACTTTTTGGAACAAGGATAGTGATACAAAAAATCCCCCAAATTTCAATGAATAGTTCGACATATTAGGATAAAATTAATAAATTAATTAGTTTTCTCGCTAATTGCTGCCACTGTCATATCTGTCCAATCGATATGAGGCTGGAGCAATCAGTGGATTAACTTAAAAGCTGGAAGTAGGACAAACAGATAGCCTGGCTCTGTCTGGAACTAACACATTAACCTACCAGCACCTCTAATGCTCATAGTCAACTTGTTTTAACACTTTTTGACACTAAACTAAGTTACCAGTCCAGCTTCTTAAATCTGTATTACGGAAATATATGAGAGTGGTTGGCCTGACCTTTCAATTTTTTGAACACCTGACCTTCTCCTCTTGTTTAATTGTTTGAGCTTTAAAGATGAACATAACAAATATTGTTGTCACTTGCTAAATGTACAGGCACACAGCACACTGACAGCAGGGGATTCCTTAAACGGAATTTGAAAGGACACACAAAGAAGCAGCCAGTTTTAGACTGGAGAGAAAATAATCCTTACGGGTGTAAATGTATGCAGATATATGTGAACCTCATTAGAGATTTAGATACTGAAGTTATTTCCTCTGCCTGCATTGATGTTTGCTGCCCTGCCACGATTATGTTTACCATAACATTCACAGGAAGTGTAATTGATGTTTGGAAGTGAAGAGAGATTACGATCAATTTGGGGAATTATATTGAAAATCACAATTACAGCTTTAAGGGTATAATGAGATCAATGTTACATACTTTTTTTTTAATGAGCTATAATGAAACCAATCAAAAAATACCATTGTTTTCTCAGTAATAACTTAAATGTTCATCACTCCCTGAATCAGAGATTCTTATAAATTCAATTTATGTTCCTGGCAGTAAAACTTCTTCTACATATTGTGAAAGTGATCGTACACTTTGTTTCCTGAGGGTTGTTGCATTGTGGGAAATCCCAAACTACCTTATTTAAAGGAATGGTTTGACATTTTAGGAAACACATTTACTTTCTTTCTGACTGAGAGTTGGATGAGAAGATTGATACCAACCTCATACACTCATATCTGTCTGTTTATGTTGTTTGTTTAATCTGTAAAAATAAAACAAACAAACAACTACAAGATTGGGTTTTACAACGGGTTACGTGCTGGACTACTTCTTGGCTGGGAGAAGTGACTTCTTCATCCTTGGTTGCCTGGCAACCTCACAATGACAACAAGATGTCAGGAAGTCATTGCCTTTGGACAGTCAGATGATTGATGAGCCTGATTACAATCTTTATGCTAAGCTAAACTAACCATCTCTCGGCTGTAAATTTACATTTAATAGACAAATATGAGCGTGGTATCAGTCCTTTTCTTCCAACTCTCTAAAAGAGAGTGCATAGCTTAGTTTATTTCTCAAAATGTCAAACTATTCCTTTTAAGTTGAATCAAGGAAGGCTGAGGAAAGAATAGCCTGTAATAACTGTAAATTGCAAAAAATTTTAACAGAATTTTATAACTCCTTTAAATTGATTAAGATATCAGCGATTAGTTAAATTGTAATGCTTGCATATACAGTTTGAAGAAAAAGAATACACATTCTATGTGTCCATTTTCATGTTTGTCGCTCTGGCCAAGCAGTGACTTGACCGCTGATTTATGCGGCGGTCATGAAGAGGCTGTCAAATAAAGACAGGAAAATGTTTTCCTCCCCTACTTAAGAGCTGGCAGCACATATAAAGGGACACTGTCAGAACATGAATGTGGTGGAGAAGAAGCCAGCGTATTCATCAATGCCAGCTTTATGTGTGGGAGAGTTTTTTGATGTGCAGGGCTCGCGCTGCAGCGGTCTTCTGTTGAGGGTGAAAGCCAGGAGCTTTGCTCAGCTAGGATTGAGCGGTGGTAGATGCAAGCTGTCTCTCCTTCCTCCTACAGCAGAAAATTCTCCTCAGACTCGAAGAGAATTGAGTAGAGTGTGGAAAATAACAGTATACCATCCCATTGCGAGGTATTTGGGTGATTGGAAGTGATTTGTTTTGAGTTTATGACAGCTTATTTGGAAGCCTTTCTTAAATGCTTATTTTTGGGTGCTGGGCTGGCTCATTAATAAAGCATGTTTTCCATCGTCCTATCTCGCTATCTATTTGAAGTGTAGATTTATCAGATGCAGAGATCTGGGTATCATAAACGAGAACTGAAAATGAGGGTCTCTATGCCCCCCAATGTTGTGGCTTTGCTAAAATCAATACAACCACATGTACGGTACTAACGTACACGCTGCACAGACAAAGCCAAAAACAGCCAACATGTCATATGGGACTATAGGACAAATCAAGCCGACCCGGCACTAAAATCCAGGAATTAGCCTGAATTCTTTGGCTCAAAATTCACCAACAAGTAGCGCTTGGTTTGGCTTTTTTGTGCCATACTTTGAAAAGTGTGTAAAAATTGTAACCACTCCACATTTCCTCTGTTGTTGCCATGGTGTCTGCACTAACTTGTCATCATCACATCTGCGGGAAACACTGTAATCCTCTTATTCTGCTAGTATCCCCGCTGCCAACTAGAATTCAGACAGGGCCCGGCCAAGCTGCTGCTGTGTGACCCTCTATTTGTGTCGTGGTGTTAGGCTTGCATTACATTTGCTATTCATCAAGTTCACTGAAGTCATCCTGGGGCAGCACTACCACAGAGCATCATGGGATCCTACAGGCACCACCCTGGCATGAAATGATCTGGATTGATCTGCGTGAGCCAAATGTGCAACTCCTTCTTGCCTGTGTGGAAATCAGAGACCCAGCGGTTTCTACAGACGGCCTCTTCTTCCATTTCAGCTGAGCTCTTTGATAGTGCTGCAGGCCCGCGAGTGGGTGCTGTTGGATGGGTGATTGGTGTCTCACTTTGTAGCTCCAAGCCAGCCAGCCGCACAGAGCGGGCAGGGGGTCCCGGCTACCGGAGGTCCATGGGGAAGGAGTAGAGAAGGAAAGAGAGAGGGAGCAGGAATGGAGGAAAATGGAGAGAGAACACTTAGCATTACCAGAGCTCTGATTGATTTAAACATTCAGAGCATTCGTTGGGGGTTGTGTAGTGTGTGTGTTGGAGGGGCTGTGTAGTGTAAGGGCTGTCTCTGGGAAGAAAAGGATTCACTAATAAGGATGAGAGAGGCAGCCAGCAGTCTCAGCCTCCGTGGTTATCGAACCTCTAACCTTGACAGAGTTAGCGCTGTGATATCTTTGCTGCAATGCAATGCAGTGGATGTAAGCTTTAACTATGAACTCCATCCGTGTATATTGGTGTGATATCTTGATAAGTAGCTCCTCTTTTTTTCTTTTTTTAATGTTCTCACCAGTCATAAATTATTTAAGTCCAGTGAGGAGTAGGAATAGTTTATGGTTCAGTTCCCATTAAGGCACTTAAAATAGCCTACATATATACAGTCATGGCTGGCAGTGTCATAATCTATGACTTCCACTCTGTGATTATCATAAAAATACATATATACAAGAATATTTTCAGAAAGCCTTTATTTCTACCTTTCATCGTTTTTATATTAGCTCACTCGACCAGTTGGTCAGTTACAACCTGTTTGATTAATTGACTGCTCAGGATTTTTGCTTTGTTGGACCTCATTGTAGGAATGTTTCAATGTTCAAAGATCTCAGCAATTACTGTGGTTATTAAAATGTCAGCATAAATTATGTTCAAAACTACTACTACATCTTGTAATTCTGGTGACAGGATGAATGTAAACATGAAAACCGTCCATAAAACCAAAAACATTTAGCTGAAAGACAGAAAAAACCTTGATAAAGGCGTTACAAAGTAGATTGACTATATGTGGGTTTGTCTCAACAAGCAGCCAAAGAGGAAACATTAAGGTGGTTTACCTTCCACCACACCATGGCTTAGAGAACTGTGAAAAAACATTGAAGATATGTCTTACCAGAACAAACATATCCGTAAATAGTGTTATCTTTCAAGAACACTGCACTCAATATCTTTTGGGCTGTATAGAATGAAATCAAAGCTTAATAAAAACACTGACTCCACAGCACTGACTTACTCATCCTCTATACACTGATATTAATACAGTGTTTCACAAACACCCACCCCCTTTTCCCATCACTGAATCACTTCAAACAGATGCTGGCACCATGAATGACAGTGAGTAAAGGAAGGAGTTTGGAATTCCTTGCTGGAATTATAAGGAGGGAAAGGGTGGGATGGATGCAGGGGCTGATGGGATTGAATGGTAACTGATCCCTTGGTGTTGCTGGCATGGCATGGCAGAGGACGAAGCCATGACGTCCCACAGGGATCCAGTGAGCCCGACGCATTCGTCATGGTGAATGATGTAACGGGCTTTGTTAAAGGATTGTGTATGATGATCTGTTTGTGAGTGTGCACTGACTCACTGTAGGACATATGCCCAAGCACCCCTTCTCGTGGAGGGTGGAGATCACGCTGCATGTCCACAACGCTGTTCTGCGCTGGCTTCGGTTGAATTAATTTTAGTTTGCATCAGCATTGCTACTCTCTCCTCATCTCTTAGTGTTCTTATCACTCTATAAGCTTGATAGCGTATCCCCATATCTATAAGATGTAAGCAAAATGTGTTCACTTGTCTTGTCTCCATCATGGATTGAGTGACAAGATAAGGTGGTGTAACCTTAGACTTTAGACTACAACCTGTAAAGATTACACACTTCATGGAAAATCTCCTTTCTCATATTCACTGGCTTAAATTAGATCTCTCACTCTGTGTTTGTGTGTTTAGAGATCGACGAAGTAAGATAGATATGTGGTCTTTGGGATCCCAAAAACTTGTGTGATAGGAGGCATCTGAAACTCAAGCAAGCAGACAGTCATAACTGTACTTTAAAGCTTCAAAATAAAATATGACCTGAAGTGTATTTAGCCTCCTAGAGAGTAATCTAAATAATGTGAGGTGAGGGGCATGTTAGTTATATTGAAGCTGCACTAATCAATATTTTTTGTAGTAACAATGGGTTAAATGAGTAATGGGGTCACTTGTAGTGACAAACCCACAGAATTATCACCAACACTGCGGTCGATTAATTGTCTGTCAGCTAATTGTTATGATTTTATGGCCAGCAACTTACTGGTGCAGTAAATTTATCACTGCACCAGAAACATGATTTCAAATGAACACTGATTATTGTCAGAGTCTGATGTGTAAAGAGTAGGGTGACCATATTTTCAAAGCACTGAACCAGAACCCTAAAGTGTAGCCTCCTGCACGGTCATGCACATAAACATTCATGCATGCAAAACACAGTGATTGCATTAGTGAAATATAATACAATACAATATAACAAAATCTAAAAATAATGCATTTGTCAGTGTGCACAAGTGCAGGCTGCTGGCTAAATGGCTGTCTGTGACACATTGTCTGCCAGTTATGGTTTATAGCTATCTGGGCTTCTTAATATTTTTTATATTGGCATTTACACAGTGCACATCCAAAAATTGTACTCTTGCAGAGTGTGCAGAATGCAACATTTGCCGGGTACTTTATGAAGGAAGGTGTAAGAATGGTGCAGCCCTCATACTATTCGCATACAAGTAGATGAAATAATAAGGACAAAGATTGGGCTGGTTGGATGGAGATATTAAACTGAGTAAGGGGGATGAGAGGGGGAAAAAATGAATACTACACCAACCAACATCGCATTGCTAAGGTTAGCGGTGGAAGGAAACCCAGACAACTCCCATAAAACACCAACGTCCTTTTGCCTTTTTATAATAAAATCAGGGTTGACCTTGCCATCCTGCCCTGTGCTGCTGTCCCTGAGCCTGCCCCTATCACCAACATCCTCTACATCATTATAATTTATACCTTTTTTCTCTTACCCTCTTGTCTGTGTCATTACTCATTAGCCCATAGCCATCCTCGTTAAAAACATACTTCACGAAATTGTACATGTCATATCACAAACACTGGCCAAACTCGACCTCCCAGTTTATTATAAAGTGTAGTGTGCTGTACTTGTCTAAATTTCCTAATGTCTGTATGTTTTAAGACTGTCCAATTGTCCCATGTCTTTTTGTATGTCTTATTGCACCAATCTCCCTGTGTCTATTTGTAATTCTATATTGCACCAATAAAAAAAGTTGATAGTGTCTACAGACATCCAACTTAATGTAATACAATTGCAGCAGACTTTGTCTAACTGGAGAGGTGATTTAATCAGGGAAGCTTATTAGATTTGAGGCTGCGATAAGGATACTTTGCCCACTTTTCCGGTCCTTTCAATCACACAACTGAAAACAAATCAAACTACTTTTTTTCATAAATTGCGAAAGCTGCCATATTTTCCACTAATAGAATTTAAAAGTTATTTCGGCCTCATAAGAAGAATTTTCCTTCATGAATGAGAAGAGATTCTCTTTTTAAATAACCATAAAAATGAATTAACTTTGCTTAGCTTTGGGACTTTAGCTTCTCTGACTTGATGGATATTAAAGTAAGTGTAAGCTATTTCTTTGGAGTGAGTGAAAACTACTTGCAGTCTATCCATCAAACTAATGTATGCTTTCGGATATTCTCAATTGTCTCAAATAGTTTTCTTTTTGGAAGTGTAACCCATTCTTTTCAGTATGTTTTAGATTTGCATGACACTTTAAAGTCAAGGTCTCTACCTAAATAAAAAGAAATATGACAAAAGGATGAATTGGACTCATTCTAACCTTTTTCTGCTCTTCAATTTTGCTTTCTAATGGAGAGGAACTTTAACTGAGATATTTAATCTTGACCTTTTCAAAATTTAGCCAATTGAAAAAATAAACTAAAGAGGAGAAATTGTGATTTCCACGCACATGTGCTCCCCGTTTGACCTTGAGGAATGCATTTATTTAAGTTTCACAGCCACAATAATACCCCATAGGCAGAATCTAGCCTACTTATATCAAAAACGTTAATTTCACTCCATCGGTATTCAACCCCCAGATGTTTCCATGCCAGATCTGTTTATTATGCAAAAAGAATCTTAAAATAATTAAACTCTATGACAAGTGATATGACCCCAATTACCTAATTTGAGCTGTGGTAGCAGTGTGGACAAGATTGCTGCATCACACTGTAAGATTTGGGCACTGCAAATATCAGGATCTTTGCAGAATCACAGCATGTTTTCTCTAATAAGGATTATGCACTATAACACTCAATATATAAAAGGCTCATCAGAAAAAAGATGCTCTTTTGATGCACTGTTATGTCATTATTGTTTGTCCGTCTCAAATGACCCTGCAGAGATTGTAGCTGAAGTACAAGATTCAGTATAGTTAATTCTCTGAAATTACAGTGCAGTCAACTGCTTAAACAAGTTTGTAAATACAGAGTAATCCTATACACTGTGTTTTTATAAATTGTTTCAGGCAAGAATGGTCACAGTTTGAAATGGCCTCAAATAATCTCCTGTCTCAATATAATGGTGCAAGTTAATCTGTCGCTCCCTGTTTGTACTACACTGCCCACAAATAAGCAACACTGGTTAAATCAGGGGGATTTAGTATGTATATTACAGCACTGCAAATCAATTGGTTGACCGCAGGCAACTACGTTATCTAAGTGCAGCTTGACACCAATTGCAAATGCCATGCCATCTTCTTGCATGTCTCTCCCCTTTTTGTAACCGCTCCCGCCGGGTCTGCAATCTGCATTCAGCTGTTTTCGGGACAGGATATGAATATTCTGAGCAGTTCTTTTGCATTCACAGCAAAGCAAAACAAACCCCTCCAAAAATAATTATTTGTTAATCGTGGCATTTGCTTAAAGATGCCGAGAGGCAACCAGTTGTTGGCCCACATTGCACACCCATATGGGGCCTCCACCTAGGGACCCAGTGTCTCTGTGTGAATGATTGACAGGGCTTCAGCACTGTAACAGCAAGGCCTCTACCATGTACCATATTTGTGATGAAAAAATTGCCCCCATCGTCCTCCCCCCTCATCTCCTCCTCCCTCTTCTTCCATCCTAATCTGCTCTTATGGGTCTCAGCTCGTGGCGTTTTAAACCCCTTCGTCTCCAACAGCTGCTGAGGACAGGGAGGTATAGAGAGATTAAATGAATCTTTGCAGCCCCCTGAAGGAATCCCACATGCCACCCTGTCTCCAGACCCTGCTAGCGTCTTTGATCCACTGTGTTTTCTAACCCAGTCGAGTCCCACTGGGTGCATGGGGTTCCTACACATGCCAACCTACATACAGACCTCTTAGGACTTCATGGTGGCTGTTGAGCTTATGAGTTGTTTAGTTAGGCAGATAAAAGGCTCAGTTGCTTTCAAACCCATGGCACTAGAGGAAACCAGTGCAGTGAGAGCGACTTGTTTGTGCTCAATATTTAGTTTTGTCAGCTTTTTCCACGGTGGTTATGGACCTACCGCTCATGGGTGTCATTATTGCTTTTCTTTCTTTTTTTCTGCTTTATGGTCTTTTATTTGAAGCCTTCTCTCCAACTTTAGATACCAGTGCAGCACACAAATAAAGCAGTGGAATCAGTGACATCCGGATGGATCAGCCATGATGATCAACCTCTGGGGAATGCCTGCCATCTCATATTAGCCAATTGCAATTTGACCTATGATGGCCCTGGATGATGCACAGTCATATAAATGAGGGTGGATATCATTTTTCCTCTTTCCTTTCATGTAGTTCAAGGTCAATCCACAGACCTGTTCAACAGGAGACGTACATCCTCTCTGCCTTTCATGTAACCTCTTTTGAAACCAATTCAATGTTGGCCATCTCTGATAGTCATGTAAGACTTCTCTTCACATAAATGGATCCAAATTGAAACCTAGCTTTCAAGATCTGGCTAACGGGTCATATACAATACTGCAATCTATTCTAAAGTCTGTTTGTGAGAAAAGGCGATGTTTAAATCACGCCATGGATCAAATTTCTCCTACATGGACACAGAGCAAAGCCCTCACTAGCTGGCGCATGATGGAAATTGAAGCAGTGCATGTGAAATCTCAGGGCTGCTGTAACCCTGGTAACGTTCAGAGGGAATTTGGAGGATGGGTGATAGATTATTCTCAGTGAGCAACCACTAAGCTAATACAGTCTGTCCCTCAAGTGTGTTTAATTTTCACATTTGGTCCCCCCGTACAAGCCTCCCATGGCTTTTAATATCAGTTTACTAGTGCTGAAGTGAGCATAGATAACTGGGAAGTGTTATGTTGCAATTCAGTAGTCAGTTCACTGTAGTGTGTTAATAAATCCGCCAATATGTTTGATGTATATTGTCTTATCTTTCATCTTAGCCTCCCTGTCTACATTTGATATGATGCATTTTAAATCTTTCATTTCTGAATAATGCTTATTTTTTAAGCAATATTGTTAATATAGCTTTACCTCTGCTCTAGTAGGCTAACAATCTTTTTAGTACCATTGGATGAACATGTGTGCTGGAAAGTAGTGCTCAGCCACATGTTGCGTAGGTTTACACGTGTAACCATAGACACTGTATGGTTATGTCAAGGGTATCAGTAAGGAAGCTGGCAATGCTCCTACTTTGGTTTCATATCAGGCTCAGTACCTTTTTTGCATAATATTTGACTCTTTTAATTTTTCTTTACTGTCAAAACAAAGTCTGTTGTGGAACTAGCTGTCTTAGCAGTCAAAATGTATACATTTACACACTAGCAGGACTGAGACAGCTTTTTATCTGCCTGCCAGTATCGTGGCTGTAAGTGACATCACCTGAAGGATCTCAGTTTAGTTTAAACAAAAATAGAAAATTCACCTGCAACAACTTTAATACAAGCACATGGATATCAATATTGGTAAAAGTATATTTAAAAGTATTTATACAAATATTTTTAGTGATTAGTTGTCATCATGAATTTTAAACAGTATCACCATTTAAAATAATAATAATAATAATAATACTTTAATTTTATATAGCGCTTTTCTAGGTACTCAAAGACGCTTTACATAGGGCGAAGACAAACAAAACAAAAAAGAACACAAAGGAGCAAACAAAACAAACAAACAGAACATTTTAGTAAAAAAGAAAACTGGAGAATCTGTGCGGAATGAGTCATGTAGTGGAGGGAAATAATCAATCCTTTATTAGTCCCACAAGGGGGAAATTATTTCTCTGCATTTAACCCATCCCGGAGGAGCAGTGGGCTGCAATGAAGCGCCTGGGGAGCAACTTTTAGGTGTCTTGCTCAAGGACACCTCGGCATGTTGCCGGTAGAGGGGTTTGAACCACCAACCTTGTGGTTACGGGACAAGGGGAGGGAGCAGGGGTTAGCAGGTGAAGGCGAGTTTGAAGAGGTGGGTTTTGAGGGCTTGTTTGAATGATGATAGGGTGTGAGCCTGATGGATGTGGATGGGGAGGGCGTTCCAGAGGGAGGGTGCAGCAACTGAGAAGGCCCTGTCACCCCAGGTCCGGCGCTTGGTCCTGATGGTCTTCAGAGTGTTTGCGCCGGCGGACCTGAGGCAACGGGTTGGGGCGTGGAAGGGGAGGAGGTCTGAAAGGTAGGGAGGGGCCAGGTTGTTTAGGGCTTTGTAGGTGGTGAGTAATATTTTAAAGTCTATCCTGTATTTGACTGGGAGCCAGTGGAGGTTGCGTAGGACCGGGGTGATGTGTTCATAGCGGCGGGTGGAGGTGAGCAGTCGAGCGGCACCCGCATTTGCTGTTTGTTTGTTATGTTGCCAAATAATTGGGCTAAAACAATTTGCCTGAGTAGTGATCTTTATGTGTATTTTTTGCCCCGGTCTGCCTATGTTAGTCCTCAGACCCCAGAGACCCATCGGCCCGAAGTATGGTGACCATCATTACATTGAGTGCAAAAATACATTAGCTCTTACTAGGAGCCACTAAGCTTATGCCCATCTGCTGCTAGCAGGGGATTAATTAAATGATTCTGCCTGGCCTATTACCTTGTTATACCTTTTGTCATCTGTTTGGCCAGGAGACCCAAATTAAAGCATGTTCCCCTAAATATTTAAGATATTAATTTGTTATATGTATCTGTGGAGAACCGAGTTCGTAGCCCTTTTGACTTGGGCTTGTGTAGGCAAATTAATACAGGGTGTCTAGGAAAACATTACTGAAGGAAATTGAGTGTGATTCATAAGGGGCAGTCGTTTATTATAGTTTTCCGTTATGACAGAGACCTTATGAAAGTCAGCACAATCATGCTTGTGTATGACAAGCTCCATGTCGTTCCTCTGTGCTTTGTTCCATCACGCTGTGAATAATATAATCAGTCATCATTATATACACCAGCCATGTTCTGCCAAGACTCAGTGTAAGATTGCATTATCCCAGCACCGGTGCATGTTTACATCTTGATAGATGTAATACAGGTGTGTAACTAGTACTCTGCTCAATGCAAATTAAGGAATAGGCTGTCACTCCAACTAATTGTTCCCTTTTGGTTCGTAGTTTACCCTCATGTATTTTTGTACTGTTCAAACAGCACAATTACAAGCAAAGCAGTACAGACAGGTCACACGAGAAGGCAAATACTGGCTTTGGTAAAACCGTCATCAGATCACTTTAGAGCTTTTGTCACCAGAAGAGTGATTAAAAAATAATCCCTGAAATTTAAAGGAATAGTTGGACATTTTGGGAAATAATTAACAAGTTCATTTGTTTTCTCACTGATCAATGCCACTGTCATATCTGTCCAATCAATATTAAGCTTGAGCTAGCAGCTAGTTAACTTAACTTGAGTGGCTGGCAATCAGATGGCTGGCTCTGTCTAAAGGCAACAAATCCACCTACCATCACCTCTAAAGCTGACTAACAAGTTATATCTTGTTTGTTTAATCTGTACAAAAAACTGTAGTAGAAAATAAACAGGCTAATTGTTTCCTCCTGTTTCCAGTCAGTATGCTAAGCTAACTGGCTGCTGGCTCAAGCTTCTTCTCTCTTATTATGATAAGATAAGTTATGGTAAATATAATTTGGTATGGAGCCCATTCCCACTCCTTAAAACGGCTACAAAATTCACAGGGCATATCAGCATTTAACTGCAGTTATTAGGTGAACTGCAGTTATTAGTTAACTGCAATAATATTGCATGTTTACACGTTGTTCAAAAAGCAGAATTAAAGAACATCTCCAGAGTTTGCATAGGTTGCTTCAAAAGTACCTTCAAAGAAAAGCTTTTTCCTGACTCGGTAAGCCATGTGGCTGGAGGGATGAAGCAGGAGGGCTGACAGCAATGCACACAGGAGAGAGGATTCTGGCGGATTCAATCTCAAAGCACCTTGGGAGCATGGGCATTATTCAAATGACTTTAACAGGCTAGTGATAAGAGAACTTCAAGGGTTTCCAATTAGCACAGAGCCTTTCTTTTTTAAATCTTGTGATCAGATAATGTTGCCTTTTTTGACTGCAGTGATTTGGCCAAAATGAAGAGGTGATTTCGAAGGTCCATTTGATTTTTGTTGCACCCTCCATGGTTGTGGGTGTTCTTTCAAGAAAAGCGTATTGGCAGCAGTCCTATAGAAGAAAATGGTTTTATTTTGAGCACATCATTTCTTTTACATTTTAATGATTGAGAAAATGGTCAGAGCAAAGGGAGGGAAATATCCTTTCCATTGTGGGGGGTTGTTCTTTGAGGAGTGCAGAAACACCATTTTACAGTGATGGAGCTCAGTATTTAGATCCACTGCATCAGAATGCAAGCGTGCAATTCTAATTTGGGCTTAATTTGATTTGGTTTGGAAGTCCTGATGCTCCTCAGTGACCGTGTTACTGAGCTGCCATATAGTCGGAGGATGCTCCCAGCCTGCTCCCGTAGACCTCAGAAGAACCGTTATCCTTTCAAGGAAATGAATAGCTGATTGGTTGATTGATTTTACGAATCCAAATGGATAATATGTTGAGTGCATTTTCTTGATTGTTTTTCCACTGTTTCTTTTATAATAGATTCAGCCCAGTGTTCTAAGAATTACATGCATACTTGTGATTTACGTCCACTGCCAACACTCAGTGCCAGTCAAAGTTGGGGTCGGTGTATCGGTTTGTAGCTAATATTAGCACAACTGTCATGCAGGAAACTTTATTAGCATTAATGTGGCTGTTTTTATAAACAAAACCACCATCTCACTACATCTAACCAGATGTTGCCTGTCTAACCACAACCATACATTAATTATTGTATATTGGGCTCCATTTGCAATTATTGTAGAAAGCGAGAATTTAAAAAATGTTGGTAATGTATGTAATAAAATAAAATAAATATCATTGATCTCAATCAATGGTTTTGCAGAATAGTGCAATCCTCCCAAACAATCTGGTCTCCTGATAAGGTTAGAGGTTAGGTCTCCTGACCAATGGAAGAGCCGGCACTCTGATGCACACAAACTTACATAAACACGTATGAGGTGTGAGGTGGAAGCAATGTATTTTAGGTGCTTTAGAAATGACCTTTTGTTGGTCTGGGGAAAAAAAAGGAAATTTGCATCTGGACAAAGCTCAGCTCCTTCAGGAAATCTCTTTCATAAATTTGTATTAAATCCTGTTGTCATATGCCTTTTAAGTAAATGTAGTACTCTGGTTGGTCATTTGCACACATATAGCATCGTGTGTGTGTGTGTGTGTGTGTGTGTGTGTGTGTGTGTGTGTGTGTGTGTGTGTGTGTGTGTGTGTGTGTGTGTGTGTGTGTGTGTGTGTGTGTGTGTGTGTGTGTGTGTAAGTGAGAGCTGCTGTCTAAGTGTTAGAGATTAATCGGTTTAGTGTAAAGAGAGCTAATTATAGCAGACTGGGACCTGTACTCAATGCCCAGATCACACACACACACACACACACACTCTGTCTCTGTCTCTGTCTCTCTGTCTGTCTGTCTCTCTCTCTCTCTCTCTCTCTCTCTCTCTCTCTCTCTCTCTCTCTCTCATACAGACACATACACACACTCTGTACATATACAAAGTAATTAAATAACGTATTAAGACCTGTAAGCCTTGTTCTATAGAAGTAAAGCTACATTGGACATCAGCGTCGCTGTGCGAGTCACGTCTAAACCAATATTGCCTACGACCTGTGGGGCCCCTTTTTGTTGTATGGCAGGATTGCAATATGCACTATGTGAGCCATATTAAAAACATGGTTTCATTTCATTGAATATGGACCCAAGACACTTATTTAAACAAGAGGCAACTTGTGTAAGCATCATAACCAACAGAGAAAATAATGAAAACTGAAGCAAGGTGCCGGACAACCCCAGCGTTTACTTGTTGTGATTATAGGATTTTATTCCTTGTGAACTGCCTAGTTAGATACTTCAGTTTGAGTATTGCTTTCTCCATATGCTGGTTTAGTCTGTTATGATGGGCCTTTGTACTCCTTGGAGACCCTGAGGCCATATGTGTTCCCTCCTTCCACAGTTGGACTGTGTCCTCTTGTATTGGCTAACAAACACTCCAAAAATACAGCAAACTCCTTAATAAATATACTTAAAGAAAATCAAAAAGTACAATAAAATTATTTTAAATCCAAATAAGGGCTGCATGTCTTAAAAAAAAATCAATGTTCGGTTAGAAATGTAATATGAAAAAAAGCATAGTGGGAGCCAGATTCAGTGTGAGCAAATACTGCTACCTTTTTTCAGTAATGGGCTACGTCTTTCTGTGTGACCTCTGTAATCCTAAAGCTGTTGACCAATCCCCGGCGTGGCTCAAAGCCCGCTCCTTCGCCCTTGGTGACAAGTCGTTTAACAACGTTGACTCCGACTGCGGCCCCCTGTCTGCCCAGCAGCCATCGATGTGGCCTGTCTGGAAATATCGAGGTCAGGCTAAGCCACTCGGCAGCGGTTTCTAGGGCACGACACACATCAGAACCGCGGTAGAGTTGAAATCTAGTTCAAACAGCAGCTGGGGGAGGTACTTGACGTCACCTAAGCCCCCCGAATACGAACACTGCCTCCTCCCTCCATCCCGCCCACTTCATAACCGGCGTGTCGGCATAAATGGCTCGCCCTGGTGGGGTTATTTTCTGTAACATGCCCATCAATCGGACCTGCAGGAGGCTGCGTGCTTTTAATGTGGATAAGTGGTTAAGCTGCACTGTAGGATTGAACCCTTCACAATGCTATGTGACAGCCAATACAAGAGCAGGGAAGTGAAAGCGAGCAGCCGGGGCTGAACTCTCCTCAGGTTAACGTATGGACAAGTTGTGTTGTGCCTCTCTGCATTAGCCACTCAGATTGTTCTCCGATTAAAGCTCCTTATGTCCCTGCACAAGTTTTGATCCTACACTAAGACTGCAGTTTTTAAATAACACAGAATCTGCTTATTTTTTCATGAGCAGGAGTTCTTTCGCTGTCAGCTTTTTTTTATGGTAACATAAAGTGTTATGTAAGGAACTTTAACTACAAAGAAATGTGGTCTTCTCCCTTGCTGCTGTTGCCTTTTTTATGAGAAAATGAAATGGCTTGACACTTGTAAAAAATGCCTAAATGTTCCTCCGAGCCAGAGGTGAAAATAGAGAACACACTGTGGTGTCACAGGTTATTATCGCCCTGTGAAAGGTTACAAATCAATACTTGTCATGACAGCAAAATCCTCTTTTTTTCAAGTACTGCTCTACTATAAAATGAGAATCTCTAATCTCTTTTTTCTCTCCTCCTCCTTCAAAGCTGTGGACATAATAATCTGACAGAGAGCCTGGGTGATAGTTATTATTTTTTTTTTTTTGATACAGTATGTGGATTTTTGGATTTGTGATGTAACTGCAGTCTTGGTACAACATAACCAGTACACTGACAAGGCATCTGTCTATCGGGTGTAGTGATTATCTGACAGCATTTGGGAGAGTGTGTCAGATGTATTGATAGACAAGACTGGATATAATTTAGACATCACCATTTACAAAACACATTTAATTAGGGAGGACAACTAGAATTATGAATATTGACATTTTTCTATTGACTGGTTCTTCCCTTTGCATCTTTCTCTGCTGTATCCAGTCACACTCCCTTCAGGTTGGATTGGGCTGCATAAAAGTGATTTTATCATAATTTATCTTATTTTTTGTGGTTTCATTAACTCATCACCTGATCTGTAAAATGTCAGAAATGGTGAACAATTTTCACAATTTCTTGCATGAGACTTTTTATTTTTCCCTGTGTAGCCAATCTGGCCTGATACTTACATATTTTGGTTTGACTCCGGGTCATGTTTTTGGATGATGAATAATTAGACAAGGATAACTGCTGTCTCTCCTGCCCGAAGGCTGTAAAACCCAATTATATCAGCAAAACTACTTCACATGACTGAGTCTCACACCTCTCCTCAGCGGGGCCTGCTGCCGACTGACCTTTATGACTTTTGGGTCTTTCATTAAAAAATACACAACAAAATAAATGCTCCTCAAAATGAATATACACAGAAAGAAGTATCTATTTTTTGTTTACTCAATTGCAAATATGCAGCGATTGCTATGACATTTTACTAAGAATGACTTTTACGTCTTCCGTGTGTGCTATCTCCTTTATTTTCATGTCCTTTACCCCTTCCCCCCCTTCTTTCGCTTTATCTCGATCGTTGCCATAGCCACGCTATCATCTCTGGAGGAGCCTCTGACATATGGGAGGTGATCACGTTTAAATGACACATCTCACTAAGATGAAATCTTGCTGCAAAAGGATTTTCTTCTTAACACAGCGCAAGGATTCGCTTGCCTTTACAGTTGATACTATATTCCCGCCTTTGCATTTTCCTATTCCATTCTATCTGTCTTACTGTAGATTCGCTGAGATTCTTTTATCGCCCTCCATTTCCTCCATCTCATTTTTCAGCTCCCTCAAAGTGAAGAATCAGATTCTGGATGGTGTAACATACTCATCAAGGTTAGGTGATATGTTTGATGTAAGGATTTAGGTTGAGCTAACTTGGCTGCAAAAAAGCTGGATTGAATGACCATTACAAGGAAGAAATATTTTAAGGTTTTTAAATGTGCTTGGGATATTTTGGATATTTAGCTGGCGGACATTTCTTTAGATAATCTGGCCAAAGTAATTTCCTCTCGAGTGGTGGTGTGACGATTATAGTGTTTGTGCTTGACTGAGAGCCAGGCCAAGCTGACAGGTGTAGGAGTGTTAGGAAGGCCTTGGAGGAGTTAATTTGGATTAACCTCCTTGGCCGCCGAATGGGAGGCATTTTCACCGTAGGCTTTATGTTCGACATAGTTCTTCACGCAGGATTCAGCCCTTGACAACAGCAGATTCATTGATGGGGGTAGTCATGCCTGTGTGCTTTGTGACTGACAGGCGAACTGGGCAGGACTGACACCCCCTGAATTTATCTTTACGGTTCATTATCATTTATTTTGCATGCTCCAATATTTAAAATTGCCTGCCAAATCTGCCTGCCAAATCTGCAAACCCCCCCCCCAACACACACACACACACACACACACACACACACACACACACACACACACACACACACACACACACACACACACACACACACACTCACATAATCAGTTGTTTTTAATTTGTGCTTATTGCTTGTAAGGGACAAAGTAAAGCCTCAACAGCTCCTTGTCCCTGTTTGTTTGTCCGTCCATCCATAGCTAATGAGGCAGTGTGAGTGAGGCTTGCAGCAGCCCCTGACTCACCTCGCCTGTATGCTCTCCTATGAAATGCCCACAGTTACTCTCACCTGCATACCTTTTGGCTTGGTGCCTGTTTGAATTTGGTGGTACATGGGACTGTTCATGGGGTGCTATTTTAGGAGGTGCCTTACTGAATTCATCATTATTTTGATCTGAGCAATACGTCAGAATTAGACTTTTTGCGAACAATAGCGTGCAATCTCAAATAACCATAAAGAAGCTGTTAAACCTGCATTAATGTATTTTTTAGGCCAACAGTACAAGCTAAAACCACAACATTGACACATTATCACCTCGTAAAGATGCTCTTTAGCAGCTAAATGCTCCACTATTTTCACCAGCTGGTTTCTAGCTGTTGTGCAGAGCCTACAATGTATAAGTCTTTTATTCAGTTTTTCACTCTAAGGGTGTGTTAAGACAAAAGGTGAATTTAAACGCAGTTAGATGGCATACAAAGCTGGCCGAGGAGGTGAAGATGCATCCATGCAAGAAAATCTTTCGAGCAAATAATTTGCACTTGGGACTTCATGAACCTAGAATTTATTCATAAATGCACATAAACTAGAAGGAAAATAAGAGATAGACTGGAGTAATATAAGATAAAAGAATGAGTTCCTGGTGAGGTCTGAGATCAACTGGAGACTGAGCTGCCACACAAACACATACAGAGTCGGTTGTTAGCCAGCTTCCCTCTAACGTCTCTCCTGTCAGAACATTGACTGAACACATGCTTACTGTGGCTCAAAACGAGGTTGATGACAGCGTTAAGATCAAACCAGATCAGTACACTTCAGGCCAGAAAACCAAAACAATGCAATTCTAAGCTCATTATCAACAGACGATTTGCATTTACAATTACATTTAACATTTACGCCAAATAAGCCTGTCCCATTAACTACTTAATTCAAATTGTCACATCGTTTACCAGCAATTATATGTTAAATCCAAAATGAGTGATTCATATGGCTTTGACTCAACCACTGTTGAATCTGAATGAGTTTTTCTTTTGGTTCTCTTTCCCCTCTGAACTGCTCTGCACACCTGCTCTTGTGTAAACAGCTTCACACGCTCAAGATATATGGCAGCTCAACAGGTTCAAACCCATATCGACTGTATCCTATTCATGTAAAGCTGGAGTGCCCTTACATAAATGACCCTTTCCTGCTTTTGTAATCAGTTTCTCCCACGTTCAATTTGTTCTGGTATCGGGTCAGGGATAGATGCGCTAGCAGGTTGCAAATCATCCAACCAGAATTAGTGTTTGAAAAACATTCAAGATCTCTGCCATCTGGAGGATCCTAGTCACAAGCAGAGTTCATCAGGTGCAAACATGTGATTGAACAATTTGTAGTATTCTAGGTAAAGTACATCACAGGTGTTCTGTTGTTGCGCTTAGAGAGAAAAGGGAAAGAAGAGAGAAAAGATAGAGACCAGGGCTAAAGGTAGATAAGACGAACAAGGAAAAGAAATAAGAAAAAAGAAAATGTGTGTTATGTGTAATTATATGGTAAATTGGACGATAGTGAAAAAATTCTAGAGCTCAGAAAGTGCTTCTGTCGTATTCCATAATCTTTATGTAAAATGATGCAGGCATCTGTGATGGATGAAGTGAGCCTATCTGGTTAAAGGTTCTGACATATCTTGTATTAAAATGTCTTTTGAAGCAGAGTTTTGGGTTTATTAAAATATTGAAGAAATGTTGGAAATGGGATGAGATTTCTGTGCAAATGGATTATTTCAATATTGACGGTGAAGCCTTGGTTCTTTCAGTTAGAGATTTGAAGGGTTGATTAAAATGTTATGAAATATGAAAATGTAAAAACCTGGAGGTTTAAGACGTGGTGGAATATTTGCAGGATGACAGTTTTGACCCCCTCAAACTTGATATTTTAACTGTTGTCTCAGCCAGTAGTTTTCTCGGAGGATATACTTTCCCTGTTGAACTTGGAACACAGCTCTGCATATTTCTGGAAGAAAAAAAAAAAGGATGTATGTTTTTCTTGAAGTAATGTGGTGTAGGTCGTTTTATTCGTCGTAAAACTCCGGGTTATGTGGTTTTTGCATTTAAGATACTGGCTGTAACATTAGGTATGTTTACATTTAGAGGATATCTCAGTGCTTTAAAAACCAAACTTGTTTCGGTGTGTGGTTCCAACATTTCTAAATATGAAAAAAAAATGCTCTTTTTCACTGTATTTAATTTTGGATGATGGTAATGAAGACAAAGCAGCAGTAAACATGTCATCTACCACCAGCAATGCGTTTACCCCCTGGGCTGTGCAGAGAGAGCTGTTTTTTAAAGGAACTCAAAATAGTTGGAATCATGCAGTGAACAATGATAGTACTGTTTTACAATTAAAATACCACTGGAACTCTCTCTGCAGGGGATATTTAACCTTTAAATATAATACCTCCTCAAGTCCAATCGGTGCATTTGTTTTGAAAAGCATTGTGAGACTTATGGTAGCGAGATTCATCACTCACCCCAGGTTGTATTACCACTTGGTCAGAGGTTTCTGAGCCTGGGTGAC
The DNA here is from genome assembly GCF_027596085.1 of Anoplopoma fimbria. Lineage (NCBI taxonomy): Eukaryota > Metazoa > Chordata > Actinopteri > Perciformes > Anoplopomatidae > Anoplopoma > Anoplopoma fimbria. Next base: position 19,437,712 of record NC_072461.1, read on the forward strand.
ATATGGATAAACGCACAGACAAGCAATGAATAGACTCCTGTCCATCGTCCCTGTCTGGATGTTAAAGTGATGTCAACATACGTCAAGAAAATGGTTGCTGCTGCATTCTCACAGCTCTTTCCCTGGATGTCTGTATTGAGAGATACTACAAACAAACGTCCCGTTTTATTGCTCTCAGAACATCTTATTTATTTACTCCTGGCAGAAGTAGTAACGTGATACTACAGAAAAAAGACTATAAATATATTAGATTTAAACACTATTGGCCCGCTTTAAGTGAGGTGTGTTGGTCGTCCCCCCTCTGCCTTAGTGGAGCACAATCCCATCCACGTACCTGTCACTCATCCTGATGAGTTGTGTGTTGAAACAGTGTGTAGCCGAGGGCTGAGGTAACCTGTATAAATAACAGACACTAAAGCCAAAACTGAAACTGCAATAGAAAATAAATAAATCAAAGCGCATCATATTTTTCAACTAGGTTTTTCTTCTTTCTTTACTTTCACCACTGTTGTTGCCATGGCTCTCCTGTGCTGTGGCCTTTGCACTTCTCCCTAACCAGCAAATATAGTTCTGGTTTGTTTTTCTCTGCATGTAGATCAAACCATCACTATAACCAATGCTTGATATGTTAGTCCTCTGTGCAATAGATCTCCATTGGAGAGAGGCAAAGAGATATCCCAAATTCCCTCTGCAAAAATGTTTGTTTTTTAATATGTTGAAACAATGAAACAAGAATTTTGAAGCTGGCTTTATGCAATGTTAAGATTTTTGTTCTAGAAATGTATGCCAATGAGAAATTAGCTAATTATATTTCATGAGATAATGGATAATTTACAAATGTAATCATAACATTTAAGCCACAAGAAGAACGATTGCTTTAATATAAGTAATCATCTGCGGAAATCTCTTAGTTAATGTTTCCCCTATTAACCTGTGTCTCCCCTTAGTCCACCAATGAAACTAGTCCTCATCAAGAGCACTGTTTAGAGGGCATTCGTCACCTGTTTCTTAAGATTTACATCTTCAGTTGGAACGAATGGGGAGACTAAACTGTTTATATATACAGTGTCGCCTTGTTACAAGGCAATGATTAACATTCAGCTGCACTTCTATGTGGGTTGTGAGAGTTGTCAAAAAAAAAAGTTTTTCTAGCACACATGTAATTACACATGCTGTGATGCTTTCTCTGGGTGTGTTTTTGTATCCGTACTCCTATAGAGATATTGTGGATATCGTGTTTGTGTGTATCTGCATGTATTCGTGTGTGTTTGCGGATGAGTGAATGCTGAACGAGCCAGTGAATGGGAAAATTAGTGAAAAAGCAAGTGCCTGAGCAAGGGACTTGGTTGAGTGTGTGTGTGTGTGTAAGTGACTGAGGAAACGAGATGAGTGTTTGAATGAGTGTGTGAGCGAGTGATTCATTATTATTGATACAGTGTGTTTTTTCTCCGTGTTACTGTAAGTGTGGCTGCAATGTGGTTAATGTTGTCTGGCAGCCAAAAGGTCTGCAATCCAGTATAATAGAGCATGTTGTTGGAGTAACCGGTGCAACAGTCTGAGTAGCTGCTGCTTTCCGCCTCACTCGCTGCAGTGATCTCCGTTCACACTCCTCCACTCTTCTGAGGGATGCTCGGCTTTTCTGCTGCCTCTGGGAGATCTTCGCCACGGATGACGGGGCAGGAGGGACACCAACCAGGGCAGACCGTCGTTCCATTACTGACTCCTGCAACTCTAATGGGGTAGTTTATGCGGCCATCCTGACACTGGTAGAGGGAAAATGCTTCATTTCTGGTCTATATATGCAAAGTGGTCTTATAAAGTACAAACTGTATTTCAGTATTGTTCGGGTGACCACTGCATAACATCAGTCTTGGATGTTTCTTCTGTTTCTCACTTACTTAATTAGCTTCATATGAACTTTGGAAATCATCTTGACACAGAATGTTCATATGATTTATATTGGAAGCAAGTTAGGGAGGTATCTCTCACTGGTCTGTATGAAAAGGAGGAAGGATTACACAGCAAATAAAACCCTTTCCAATGTATATATGGCCACCTGATTAACAGATTCGAAAAATTGTGAACCTCATCTTTAAGTATCCTATTTTTTCTCCTGTCTGCTAGCGACTCAGCATTTAATGGTTCAAAGGTCTGGTGCCCAAACAGTCTGTTGAATGATCCACCCATGCATTGATGGGCTGCCATGTTGCATAATATAGCTTTTCAAGTAAGGCTTTTAGGTAGTTATCTAATAGTAACATTTACATTGCAATAATCACAATATTGTACCCTTAAGTCTGTATTAAAGAGTGAAATATGTAAAGTATTTCTTTGTGCACTCTCTGACCTCAAACTCTGATTCAAGATCCATTTTAAGCTTTTAAAGCAGTTAAGCAGTTTGGTAGAAATGTACATGTTAAATGTTACTGTTGAGTTTTTACATATAAGAAAGACGGTTACTTGGACACATTAAAAACATCCCAGTTAAAAGAATGGCACTTTCAATTTTCAATGATCATTTTAAAAAAGCACATGCAGCACCAATGGTCTTTTTAAAATAGCATTAAAGTAGTACCTTTAGTCATATTCCAGCTTTCTTTGTCTTCGCCAAGATTTCTAAAATCCACTAACTTAACCAGTGGTTTTTTTTTTCAATGAAAGAAACCAACACATTTTCTCTGAAAACCACATTTTGACCAGCTTTGACATGGTAATGAATGTTTGAGAGATGGGGATCTTATATATTCCTTTCATCCTCTCAGGTCTTTGCTGGATCACACATCACAGCGTGTTGGGAATGATCAGGGGGAAGACCTCTGAGTGGCACGGAGGATTCATATCCAGCCTCCCTCCAGAGCTACATACTCCCTGGATCTCTAGAGGATTCTGTGGTGCAGAGGAGAAGCCAGCCGTCTTAGATATATAAGCTGCAGCCTCCTCTGGTCCCTTAAAAGCTCAGTCATTGTACACACAGACCCATTTGTTTTCGGCCTGCTCTATAAAAAATATATCTCATGCCCAGTGCTGTGTGTTTTCACCTTGTTTTTTATGGTTTCTGTCCTCAGCACGGGGAGGACAAAGCTTAGAAAAACACTGCCTTTCTTGTGCTATATTGAACTTGGCATACAAAAGTACAGAATGTGAAGCTAGAGATACTAGAGCCGTGTCTGGTGGGGGTTGAGACTATATCCGACAAGCATAAATGCCTCAAATTCCAAGCAAGAACATTTTTTTTTGTACTACACTGAGAAATGCTCTTTATTTTCCATGCTGCGGGAGCCACGTTTGATGACTCTACGACTTTAGCAAGATAAGCTGGCTAATTAGTGTTTAACACCTGAGCTCCAACAATTAGCATTTCTCTGTTTCTTCCAGCCACGATGCAGCAGCAGAAGAAGAATAAATCAGAACTGCCTCTCTGCCAGTGTGTTAAATGTTGTCACACCCATAGAGGGCAGCTGTGCTCTCCACATTCTCCCCTCTCGGACTGATGGAGTAATATGCACAGAGAGAGAAAGAGATAACAGTTTGTAGAGATGGTGTGATTTTTTTGTGTGTTGTTTATGGCTTCAGCCTATTTGTGTGTGTGTTTGTGTGTGTGTGTGTGTGTGTGTGTGTGTGTGTGTGTGTGTGTGTGTGTGTGTGTGTGTGTGTGTGTGTGTGTGTGTGTGTGTGTGTGTGTGTGTGTGTGTGTGTGTGTGTGTGTGAAGCAACACGCAAGTCCCTAATGAAGTCAGGCATCTGCCAGAGACAATACACAAGCTTGTTCAGACCCTGAACTCTCTTATACTCACTTTGTGTCACCCTCTGTCTCCCTCTATCTGAATCTTTTTCACTTAAAGGCTTTTAAAAGCCATCAACATGGCTGGGCTTACAATGCAGAAGAACAACCATTGATTACCACTTAAATGACTTGGGGTAATGAATCATAAGCACAGTGAATGGCCGGTCCCTAACACTGAGGCATTTAATGCAAGCTGAAAAAAAAGGCAGCTCCTTGCAGAGTGTGGCTACAGCTGAGCTGTTGTTCTCTGGTAACACAGTTGGTTCAGGAAAAAGACTCTTGTAGATGAAATATGTTTTTGTCAAGCAGCCGGGGAAGAGAAAGAGAGAGACGGAGCATAAGCTGGCATGAGATCAGCTCTTTGTAGCTGTAGTCAGGGTCCTTGAACACACTGGACTGTTATAAACTAAACAATTTCACATTAACACTCAAGGTCCGCCATTAATGGGCCCAGCTATGGCCAGCAGACAATATTGCTTACACACACGTGCTCACACACTCTAAGTGCCCACTGTCTCTCCACTGTTTAATTCCGCGGCTGATAATTATAACTGTTATCTGTTGCCTCTGAAAAATTATCGAGCTTGTCAGCACCCATTAATTTACTCTGTATCATAAATTAAGTGGATCGGGCTGCGTTTTATCCCTGTCTTGCTGGAGTAAATTAAGGCAGTTTTTCCAGAGGCTAAGTCTGCTTTACTGTACTGTACGTCACACATGACAGACTTTTGTTCTGCTTCCCCGTTGTTTAAAAGCCTGGAGAAAATGAGTCTGAGATAAATTAGCCACAGTCAAATGTGTGCGCATCTCCAAACTGGAATGAGGATATGTCGTTTAAGCTGAGTGTTGGAGCTGTTGGTTAACATGCAAATAAATAAACTGTTCCCTTGTTAAGAAGATGTATAACACAAAAAAAAGACCTATAACTGTCCGATTTATGATCAATGTTCCAGAAAATGTTAACTATGAAAGCCTTTGCCAAGTGTTGTTGTCAAAAACCAGAGCTGCAGGAAGCATTCATCTGCAACCATTCTCCTGCCATATGTCATTGCTGTATGTCCTGCTTGTTGCTGCAACATGATTTGTACTCGGGGCTCAAATAAATCGTGTACCTCAAATCAGCCAGTGCACAGCAGGAGAACCATGTGGCTACCAGCCGGATTGAAAAAAACATGATTTATAGGATCCTTTTGTGTATTGTACTTAGACAACGCATTGTGCATCAATCCAGCTCTCTGACGGCAGAGGGGTATGTAGAGCATCATACTTTACATACCTTAAAGTCACTGTCCAAGCGTTGGTGTTTGACAAGTTGGGAGTGAGGATTTTTTTTATATGTCCACCGATAAATAACAAGAAACCACAGTAAGTACAGAAATGCCGGAGATGTATTCAACCTGTGTGTTTAATGCCTGCCTGCAAACCAAATGAACCAAATTGGGATAATGATGAAGTTTAAATTAAAGCCGTGATAATCTAAAAACAGTTGGTCCACCAGAGAGCAATGACAAGAACATTTCTCACTGTAAAACGACCTATTGCTAAGAAATAGAACTCCCATTCAATTTAGTGTAAAAATGTTTGGCTTATTGAAGTGAGAATCTATACGTGGACAATAAAAGTTCATGTTGCAAAACATAAGCTACAATTTTGGGTCAAAGTTCAAAAAGTTTAACAAGATATGAATTTTCTTTACGTATTTACTTTGCCCATGCAAGCTAAGTCAGTAATATGCCGATTATTTTGGATTGAATGGATTTCCCTGTGAAATGTTTTTAAATGCTGCTGTGACCTTATCTTAAATCAATAATTGGTGCAGTCAACTAGCACAGACCCGTCTTGCATCGTAGTTGTTGAATATTTAACAATGCGTCAGATATCTTTTTAAATGTGTGCTTAGTTTGGGATGAGAGTGAGTGAGCAGTCTTGCAGTATTTAGATGGATAAACAACCACAACCCTTGTTTCTAGATAGAAGGAGAGCGTTGATGCTGTTTGACAGCAGCACAGACGGCCCGCCACAAAACTCCCTCACCAGGGAGAAGCCAGAGATGTGGAAGTCCACTACTGCTGCTCAAAGCCCTATCAGCACTTCCTTTTTCCCTCTCTATGTACCCATCCAAATCCTCCTCGTACTTTTTTCCCCACCTTGTTTCCTTTTCTTTCTTTTTTTTCCTCTACTCCTGTCTCCATCACTATACCCCCCCCTTCCAATCTTCTCTTATTTCTGAACCCCTCTCCTACAAATGCCATTTAAATTGGACGTAACTTTTGTGGCTGACGACACCGACAAAAAAGTGAAAGACGAGATATGTATTTTTCCGCCTCCAAACACACACGAGTGTCACATCCTGGCTGTTATAGGGGGAGATGCTGGGCTGTTAGTGGCATAGTGACTGGAATAAACAGATGTGTGTGCACATGCTGGTGTGGTCCTGCATCCACACTTGTGAAGCTCATTATCTGAGCAATGTGCTATGATGTCCGGAAAAAGGATTGATAGCCATTGCAAGACATCATCGCCCATTCATGGCTCTACAGTTTTGTCGGTTTTGCTACTCGGAAAAGGAATGCATTGTTGAAAGACTAAAACTTCACAGCTCACTTTCAGCAGCTTGGCCTATTTTCTGTCTTCCTCTGCCATCTTTCTGTTCCTGCTTTCTTATTTACTTCTCTTTGTGTTTCCATCTCAACAGCGTTTGGCCGGTTCTCTGCCACAAAGACTAATAAAACCATAAACCTTTTATTATATCATTTGTTGAGCAGAGCAGCTTCGGTCAGTTTATCCACCTGCTGCTGTACCGAGCCGATATGATTTTGCCCAATGTGGTTTGTTTACTTTTATATAACAGTTTGGGCTATTTATGCAGCTTCAACTTTGGAAGCTGCCACTATGAATACCGATCTCTGCTGCTTTGCAGCACCGCTGCCTCTGCATGGGTATTTACCGCTCCTGGATGGGTCCCAGACTCAGATATATGGCTGAAGGCTTAAATAGATGTCAGAAAGGTCGGCACTTGCACTTCTATTGGGAGAATTCAATATGGTGTAACTTTGTTGGGTGTGAAAGAAGAGGCGAGGTGAAGTGGGGCTGATGATATAAATGGACCGAAATGTTCTGGATGTGCAAAAAGGTTGCAGAGTTCCAGCCCCTTTTTGTGCAATTTAAAAAAATCCAACTTGCCTGCTACTCTCTTGTGATGGTATGGATTTTGCTTTTGAAGTCAATAAGGAATAATAGCTTTTATCTGACTTACATTACATTACATTACAGTCATTTAGCAGACGCTTTTATCCAAAGCGACTTACAATAGTTCACCTCACCTTTATTCTGATATGATTAGTACATTTATGTATTTGACTCAGGACTATCACGACTGCTGCCTTCGAGTGTTTCCAATTCTGAATTCCAATCAGCAAGGGTGACATGGCAATTAAATATTGAATCTTACATTTAGGAAGCCAGACTGCCTAGGAGCAAAAGGAGGCTTTGGTGTGAGTGTGAGAAAGAGTGTGTGTAAAAACATGAGGACAATGCAGTAGATTTTTGTTGGCATTTGTAAGTGCCACAGATAGGGGGTCAGGGCGAGAAAGAGATTCAACGGAGCATTAAGTCCCACTGAATAGGATTTGACTCTGTCAAAGCGCTCCAGTTTTCATAACAGCGTTGAATCACCATTTCCATTTCTCTAATTCTTTCCATCTTTTGTCGCAGGCAGCAGACTTGGCAACTATTGTTTGACACATTGCTTGTGCCAGAGAAAGCTGTGTGTGTGTATGTGTGTGTGTGTGTGTGTGGGAGAGTTATGACTGGCTAATACATAAACTATAATAGGAGGCTGCTGCTTTTAATGCCATATCAAGTGGAAGTGTCCACAATTCTTTTTGCCTGTATCCATTTTACATCAGATTGGATGTTAAATGGAAAACATAACAGGACTTTTCATTTAGCTGCTGATGGATTTATTCAAAATACACATAAACCCATTTATTTGGATAATCATGCATTTTGTGTTTGTATCATGTGTTGGGATTTGTGAGGCCGTAGAGTCAGGAAATTATGCATAGAGAACTATTTTAATTTAAGAACAGAAAAATGAAACGAGTGTTTCAAGGATTTTCTGCAACAGCAGCAATAAGCTTCTTTTTAATCTGTGTGCTGAAGATAAATGAATATTTTATGTCTGAGGAAGGAGCAGGAGACAATAGGTCATAAAGTCAAACATAGACGTACCTGTATTAAATCTGTTCTATAGTTAAAAGATTGGATCCACAGTCTACAGAGGGTCATTTTTACACCGAAGGGAATCACTGCAGAAACTTTAGAACTTCAAAACCATTGAATCCAGCCTTTGAGGCACTTTCACTAGTTTCCATTATGCCTCAGCTGAATTATTTTTTAGGAAAATCAATTCCATCAAGGTGAGCTTTGGAAGAGGTTTAGTATTAACATTCACAAAAATATTAATCAGCCAGCCACTATGAGTGGGTGAAAAGATGAGGGAACAAAAGTTCTGGTGGTTTTTCTGTCTCCCCAGAGGGGCTTTAATTCAGTCTGTCTTCCTCACGGAAATCCAGTAAGACCCCCCCCCCTCCGCCCCCACCTTCACTATCCCTTGATCCCATTAGCAGTGAACTCATGGGACCTCTAATCAACCATGCAAGGTCACCCAGTCATTGACAAAAGACTCTGGCTAAAGTGTTCGTTTCTTGGCAGCAAAGGTCCGGTAGCCTTTAGATAAATGATGGTAGCAAATACTGTAACCTGAAAATGTATCAGTCCAACATTTTATTTAACCATTTTATGAACCCCCCCTGTTTTGTCAATGCTTAGCTAGGTAAGCTAACTAGCTTCCAGCTACAGCTTCCTTATTAGCATACATACATGAGACAACAACAATCCTCTCCTCTAAAGTAAACATATTTTGTGGAACTATTGCTTTAATACCGTCATATCATGGAAAAGCATATTTTAAGTACGCTATCTGAGTTAATTTTAAGCTTAAAATGAAAGGTGATAAGTACCACTTTTGTTTAACAAAGAATTAACAAAGTAAATTTACATCATTTACATATTGTGGCATGGATTTAGTCATTATCCCTCTAACACTGTGCGTGTGTGTACATGAGCCTTCTGGACAGAATCACTACTGTTAACTCCCTCCCTACTCTCTGTCTGTGTGTGTGAGGAGTGCTGTCATTGATAAAGAAGCCAGATCTCCCAGCAAATTACTTCCACGTTACGTCATCTGTCAGTATCAATTAACCTCAAGCCGCTAAGTCTGAAGAGGTCTGAAGCCAAGCTCCGCTGAAGCCAAGAGCTGCAGACAGTGAAGATAATCAGGGGAAGTGTTGTTGAAAGGCCAGAAAAGTAGACATGCTGCAGGTTTGAATCCTGTGTCATATGGGGATATCGTTGCCGTGAGTCTGGAAGATGAAAGGCGTTCTGTCTAGTAATCGGTTTAAGTGGTGTTTTTTATTTGGCCTGTTAATTCACACATTTTAACATTGGCCACTGACTGTGTGTTATTCTCTTTACACAATCTCCACTACCACCACCACTTGTGTTCCTATGGTAACGGGGAATGTACCCCCTGGCACCTCAAAATAGTGTTTGTGTATTAGCTCTGCCACTAATGTGCTTTTGCAGTGGAACCGCTGCTGACGGATCTGGATCAGGAATTTCTACAATTAAATGTTAAGTGTTGCTCAGCTGCAGCTATGAAACTAATAAAAACGGATACTTCTTTCAAAGGATGTGCAGCGTGAAGAAATTAATTCAAGTCACTTGATAGGGATGTTGTCATTGGTTGTGAGTGCAAATCATATTTACCATACATTTTTATGAATCTTGGGCACTTTTTAAGACCTGTCAAGATTTTTTTAACATGGTGAATTTTCTATTTTCAATGGACTGACTACAATCTGGGACACACAGATCATTTGTAGTCTGTTATCCGTGACAGGAGGATCGCCATTGGGCTAATCTCCCAAAAGTACCACCATGCTGCCAGCCAAAATATGGTCCTGCCTGCCTGCCTTCCCTCTTCATCTCCTCCTGTATTATCTTCACCCTAGCCTTTGTTCCCAGCAGGTGATCAGACACACATACAGAATGTTTAGAGGTTGCACTGTGTCTATCTACAGTATTTAACACACTGAATTACAGGTATTTGTGCTATGGCTGTAACTAACGTTTATTTTCATTTTCTGCTGATTATTTCCTGGATCAGGTGATAGAGTACTTTTTCTTTTAGAAATTGTAGTGTAATTCATTACACCACTAATTATTGGAATACAAATCATAGAATCATTTCATACTATCCTCTAACGTCACATACCACACTGCTACACAGCATCACAACTTAAAGCTGAAAGAATATTATGCTAGTTGATCAAATATTTTGCAGTAGTGTCTGGATAGGCAGGTGTTGCTCCAGCGCACCCTGACTACTGAATCAAACTCCTGCCTCTTCTGTGTTTGTGCTGGGTGGTGTTCTGCTCCTGTTAGTCTTAACCTGTCCTCTAGTCTCTATTTTAGCTTTCTTAAATACACTTTACATTAGAACAAAGTCTAAGTTCTCTGTCAGACAAGCAGGGGCTGCCTGGATGTTTCTGCCTGGTCGCTTTCAAAGTGCCCACCAGACTGTAACCAAGGCTCGGGCTTAGGAGTGGAGACTGTGTGCATGTGTGTGGTGGGGAGGCAGGTGGGGCAGGCAAGCTCCTCCGACCCCTCTGAGCTCCATCTGGACCGTTGGGGGGGGGGGGCTGTCATTTAGGAGTGCAGGTCCTGAGCGGGGGAGCAAATTGCTTTTTAATCGATCATATTCCCAGTAAAAGCCACTCCCAGCAGCCACTTGCCTACTTTCCATTCTATTTATGGTAGCTGCCTGCCCCTGTCTTCTGTATGTGTGCTGTGTGTGTGAGAGGGAGGGAGACAGAAAAAAGAGACGGTTAGGGTGAGTTTTGTTGACCACTTAACGTCAGTAAAAACAGAATCATGTTTCCCACTCTTCTTGTAAGTATAGCCTTGTGTGCGGCTCTACTTTTGCTCATTAAAATCAGAGAACTACAAGTACCTTGCAATACTCATGTGGTTATAGATGACATGAAGGCTGATAGCAAGCTGTGCTTTTGTATCAGCATAAGACAGTGATTCCAGGGCAATGAAACATGAGCATCAGACAGTGCTCTATTACCAACACAAGAAAAACCCTCCCCACCATTAAACACTACAGAGCTACAGTCAAACATGTCATGTGCTTTAATAGAAGCCCAACAGGGCTGTAATGTGATCGTTTTCCCAGCTCCACTTTCTTGCATCTATTTTCAGTCTGATGCCCAGTGTCTCACACTAAAAGGCGCTACTGTGAAGCGTGCATGGGTAATAAATTATGCCCAACGCTGCCGCTGATTGTTGGATCCATTTTCTAAGATGCCGTTGTTTCCTACTAATCTGGCCCTCGGGGCTTTTGAAAAGGAAGTTTGAGTCTGTATTTGCTTGCACTGTAGAACATTATTTTTGTTCTTTTCATAAAGCATTGAATCCCCTCCTTTGTAAAAACAAAAAAAAAACCTTCAGCTCTAATGGTGTCACATAAAAGAACCTGCAGAATGAGCAATACCAATGAATAAGGCCGTCGCTTGCAAGAACTCCTGTCAGTTTTCTTTTGCAGGCCTCCCAGGAATTGTAAGACAGGTTTTTACTATCCGCTGAAATTTTGTTTTTGGGTGTGCTTTTCTTTCACTGCAGTGCACCAGAAAATGTATGACTATTTAATCTGACTTTGGAGAAGTTGCAAATTCAGGATCTAATTTAGAGGATACCACAGTTATGAAACTATCTTCCAATTATTTTGAACTTTATCTGCTTTTTTTTTTTTTACACTGCTGATAGGCCAACACACTGCAACCAAATAAAAAATGAAATTAAGAAAACGACACAACACATTCACAGCATTTAGAAGTAAATACTTATTAAATACTCCCATTTTACTACTAAAATGGGAAAATTGTGAAACAATTTATTTGTATATTAATTGCTTGTGCTTTGTGTAGTTGAAGTGCGTGTTGAGCTCCCAGGGTTACTGTTGTACTTTTACTTCATTGTCATGTATGTCTGCAACATCTGCCGTCTATGGATTCATTCTTATTGTAGCCTTTCACGTGTCAGCTGCACCACTCAGCTAACAGAGGTATAGGAGTGGTAGTGAAGAGAGAGAGAGAGGAAGGATGGAGAGGTATGTCAGGTACCCAGCTGGAGGTCCTGCATCCTCTCTGTCAGTATCTTGCCGTGGTCTCGCCCCCTGACCAAACATGCCCCATGCTGCTGTCCGGCTCTGCTGCTGTCCTCATGTACCACTCATCGCTTTTATTCAGGCAGTTCTCTGTTGTTTACTGCTCATCCTCCCATGCTGGGTGAATATTCTTTCATACAGATTCGTAACTGATAAATCTGATAGCTGCTTTTCAATACTATCAACCTCTGACATGCTGGAGCTTTCTCTAACCACAGCAGCTTGTCAATGTGTTGGTGTAATTATTAGTGTAACATGTCTAAAATGTCTTGTGTGTTTTTTAAGTCTGTTTCCTTTGTTTTACTCTTGTTTATGCTTTATTTTTACTATTGTGACGCACCTCGCGACTTGCTAAATGAATAGTTTTCAACCAGACACAACACTGCTACACTACAGGGTTCTAGACTAGAAAACCCCATGTGGTAGCAGCTTTAGGATGTCTGTAAAGTTTGTACACTAATCAGCTAGAGTGAAACCACCTCCGGCTTGATTATTGGTTTAACTACAATTGTAATTGAGATTGCATAGCACTGTATGCAGTTGGGGCATACAGTGCCCATCAAACTGCCTGAGTCTGCCTTTAAATTTATTAGATCATTTCTGTTTGCATTGTCCATTTCGTAGTTTCCTATTTTTTGTTAGTAGTTAGGTAGTTGTAAGGTAGTCTGTCATGTTATATTACCAACAGGGGTTTTGAACTTTGCACACCAAATAGCAGAAACTCTTGATTCTCAAAAGCAAGGATGTGGCTGCGATTAGATCATCTTTAAAAGAAAGAGTCTTTGCCATTTTGTAGACATACCTGTATGCTTAGTTACATTAATACAGTATCTTCCTCTATCTGAAGGGAAAGAAACAATTTTACGTATGCCGGTTGCCAGGCAACCAGCAAAGGCTCCAGGAAGTTACTGGTCTCACTCCCCTTTTGGACAGAACCAGCTGTTTGCCCCTTTTTTATCAGTCTTTGTGCTAAGCTTAGTTAGGGGGATTTGTGTGAGAGTGGTTTCATCTTCTCATCTCACTCTCAGCAAGAAAACAAATAAGCATTTTATTTCCCAAAATGTCAACAACATTTCCTTTTAATACTTATATTTACTAGGATGACACAATATTCCTAAAATCAATTCTCTTTGTTTTTCAGGTGAAACAACTAAAGTGTTGTGGCTCTGCTGCGATAAATGTCAGCCTGTCCTGATTATTGAATGGGTCTTTCTTCTCAACCGAAGGTGAGTTCATCCTTTTTTCTTCAAACAGGTGTTTTTCTTTTTTACTGTTAGAAGTGGATTTATCGAACTGGTGCTACACTCACTACTTTGTTCTCAAACATTATCTCATCTGCAATAACGCTGAAAAAGACAGCAGATCAACAGTTTTAATGATAGGTTACAGACACAAAATGTGGTTTAATGACTGGGGAATAGACAACTTACGTGAATCCTTTTAACAACCATAAAACAGATTATATGGGACAGTGTGTATTTGGTTGCATCTGGTGGTGTGGTTACATATTGCAACCAATTGAATACCCTATAGTAACACTTTCTGCCTTGCGGCCATCTTCCGAGGACAGCCATACCCTAATATCTACTCTAGGGGTAACAGAGGTCAGATGGTCGCTGGCTGTTTTGCCTTCTGCCGTTCATATGACTGCAGAGAACTACGGTGGCCTTCAGGTAACCCAAAACCGTGAAAAAACTAGAAACATGGCAGCGCAATATGGCACGCTACGTGGAAGAGGACCTGCTCTCTATGTAGATATGACGGGATCATTCTAAGCTCATGAAAACACAACGATTCTAAGTTTTCAGGTGAATACACAAAAAAAAAAGAAAACATTGCTATACATTTTTTTTCCATTTCTGCTAATAGATCCCCTGAAATGCTACACACTGGTCTATTTTAAAGCAAATACACATTCTCCACCAAGATACTGTATATTGGTATTTCTTACACAGATTCCAAGTAACTGCTGTAAATGCACAGGATGTTTTTAACAACTTTCCTGGGTTGCCCTTGCTTTCACTGTCTTCCAAAGTACTGATGTTCTTCTTTCAAAGAGGTAAAGTTTTGTTGCCACCTGACAAACAATTCAAGCCTTGATGTTGGTTGCCACAGTGCTGTAAACTGAAGTTGAACCTATTTGTGAAAGCTCTGCTTCCAAAAAAAAGAAAATAAAGTTCAGCGAAGAAGGCAGCCTTTTCTTTGGTCACTTTGACAAAAGGAGTCTCTTTAGCCTTTGATTTACAAGAACGCTGAGTCACTACATTATGTTGTTTTCTTTTGTTACTTAGGTCAATCTTGTGTCTGGCAGCTAAAGCCGGTCATTTGCATAGTATGGCTGACTGAAAAAGTGGACCCCAGCTCCAGGTCATGTTTTGTTTCTGTCTCGGTCTTGTACTTTTGGTTTAATGGGACTGAGCTACTGCGCTGGCTGTTCTTGAGGGAGCAGTACATCACCAGAACGGCATCTACGCATCTCTACCGGGAGTTATGGCCCGGCCTCGGATGAGATATCAGCTTTAAATTTGACATGTGGGGAAGATTTAAAGACTTAAAAAAAAAAAATCCTACAAAATGGTGAAGACTCTGACATGCAGTTATTGAAAGCACTGGTAAGGGAGATTAACCCAACTCCAACCACCTCCAGAGGGCTATGATTCCCCCCCGTTGGTGCCTTCTTTGATATTCCCCTGAGAGGAAGGGCTGCTGGGACAGAACCACACTCCCACTCCCTATCAAATGCTGCCTCAGTGCCTGTTAGCATTTTAAAGTGTACAACTAAAAGCACATTTGTTGTCAGTTTGCTCATTTTTCTACCTCTCCAAAGCCCTCAAAATCTTTCCTTTATGATACACCAAGGTGGGAATAAGTGGCCACCTGTGGATGGCTATAAGAGGGGTCAAATCACGGACACATGCGCAATTTCTCCTTAAGCACCCTACTGTTCAACCAGGAGTCATTCCGTGGATGAGGCTGAAGACGATTTCGAATTAAAGCCTGTGTAAATTATTTATCCAAGGAATTTCTATTCCTTTCTGAAAGCTGAAAGTTCTTGTTATAATACTTACTTTGCAAGGTAAGGTTGTGATTGCAGAGCCTAATTATTCAAATATGGCTCTATCTTACTCTGGTTAGTAATGTTTAGTAACATCAATTATTTTACTCTCTGAAAGAGCAAGCAGAGCAATAACTTTATTTTGTCCATATTATATTTACTTTTTTATAGTTATAAAATAAATAATATTGCTACTATTTGTGATCACACTTCAATGCCATCTTACCCAGGGAAATTGTTCTCTTTAAAAACCATGTACACTGTGCCCTTTCTCAGGACAATGCAGTAGACCTTCAATTATATATAATGTTGACATTAAGGAATAACAGGTTCAGCTTGTAACCCTTACCAAGTAAATGCTAGTTGGGAAAGGTTAAGTGCACCAACATAAGCACAGTGCATTTATCCATCCACATTCCCCACTCCTCAATTCAAAGGAATTTTTTCCTTGAATCCCTGGCACTCCAAAACGGCATCTGTTTAATTAACTCTCTGGAGCTTCAATAAGAAATGGACATTTTAATAGAATGGAAATGCATATTAATCTACTGGCAAGGGGCCAATTATGGTTGACTGTCACTGTGAATGCATGCGTTGTGTGGATATGACCTCAGTGATTAAACTCTCATCTTCTCAGATTTTATGTAATAAAACGCCAAAATAAGAAATAGATAAATATAATTATATAAAATATAGGAAAGCAACTTATCATGGATGAAGATATTTCAGACTTTTATTTTACCAGTTCATTGTAAAAACAATTATATATGCAACATGGCATAAAAAACTTCTAACTAACAGCAGGGCAAGACTACGCAAAATTTGACTGAACTTCTAAAACTGATGACACATATGTTATAATCTTCTCATGTGGAGTCGGCCTATAGTTTTTTAGCCATCTGTGTGGTTGTGCCACTAACCTGGGGTTGTTCTATCCGCTTACATTTTGATAATGTGTTCATTGCACTCAGTTGAAAGTGGCAGTAACTAGAAAACGGCGTGCACCTTCATCTCGTCCATCCGCTGGGGTCACCCTTGCTCATTTTAATTTGGAGAAAAGTAATCACCAAATGACATACATTTAGTTGGCTCAGCTCTGTCCTGCTCTTTCGCTGAATGGGAACGAAATGGTTCCAAAAAGTTTTGAAGTTCTTATTCCTGAAAGTGGTGTTAAATTTGCAGAGGAGGACTTTTAATAAGGCAGCTTCAGCCAGGACTCACACAGATGTTCTCTATGAGCCAACAGGCCCATAGCCATGAACCACCAGCTTTCTCACTAATGCACTACATTATTCTGTTTCTCTCTCTCTCTCACTGTCACCTATGATAATCTGGTGTTTTGTTTTTTGAATAGGTACCACTGGCCCACAGCCCAGTGATGCGCTTTGGCCTGATTTACAAATAATTAAGATGGATGAGAATTTATTAAAGCTAATCATACTCTTTGATTCAATTTTATTTTGGTCCCTTTGCTGCCATTTTCACATTACATTTTTTTAACATGATAAATATGAGCAATTCCACAAAATAATTGCTACCAAGTGACATTAAGGCCATGTCACCTTTTGAAATAATTTCTTGTCATCCAGTCTCTTAGCTTTAGGAAGTCTTCAGATTTTGTTTATCACTCATTTTGATTCATTAAGTTTTTTAAATGAGCCTGAGGCCACTGTTTATCATTTTATGCGCTGAGGGCATATTAATGAGCCAGGGAAAACGCCTTTAATAAGTTAATGTACACCAAGTGTGAAGCGCTTTCTTTATGACTGGATCTGGCAACGTGAATTGGTTGAGACAGCGGATGAAATGGGTTTGCAGCTGTGTAGTTAACTCTAGTCCACAGTCTAATTTGCAATCTTTTTATGAAATTACAGGTTGTAATGATAAAGCCTTCACATTCTTCCTAGCTATATTTACCACAGTAATGAGTCTAACCCGACTTGTAACATGCCATTTCCAACATTTCATGTGCGGAAAAGCACCTACAGCGCAAAAAAGGTTATAAGCCTCCTTTTGCAGATGCAATGATTGCATGTTTGACCTCAGAAAAATGAGAGTGGAGCAGAGGTGTGGCTGATGTAAAGCATATATTGGCAGAGGCTCCAGACATGGATGTGGTCGGGTTCACTTGTAAGTCTGGACCGAGGTTCCCGTGTATTTGCCACACAGTCAACCTGCCACTATGAATATACTCCCTTTCTGTCACGGGTACCACATTAGTTAGACCAGTGGTTCTCAAATGGGGGTACGTGTACCCCTGGGGGTACGTGAAGGCACTCCAGGGGGTACGTAAGATTTTTTTAAAATATATTTAAAATTAGCATCCATTCAAAAATCCTTTAAAAATAGTTATTTAATAAATATTCAATAAAATATAAGTGTAAGTTCATAAACTGAATGCAATGCAACAATGCAATCGTCAGTGTTGACAGTTTAATAAATCAGACACTGATGGCAGAGCGCTGTGTATTACATCTTTTTTTCAACCAAAAATGCTTTGCGCTGGTTAGGGGGTACTTGGCTGAAAAAGTATTTCACAGGGGGTACATCACTGAAAAAAGGTTGAGAACCACTGAGTTAGACTATAGAAACGCTTTGGGACCAAATGGCTTTCAGTGTAATTGTATTGTATAGCATTGAGGCATATGTTTACAGCTGCTCTCAGTAATAATTATATCCTCCAGTGTAGTGGAGAGTGTAGTGAGCTCTAGTGGGCCTTGCTTTCTGGGGGACAATGTTGGATGTTTCTATTAAATGCTCCTAAATTGTGTCTCGATCCCAGGAGGACTGCTGTCTTTAGTTTGTGACATTGCCACACTTTCTTTGACTGTGTTGCAGTGAAGACAGAGTCAGTGTCAGGGATTCCCCTGAGCTTTTGTTTTGTAGTATTGGTATGGAGAGTTGGAGAGATTGTTGGTCTGCTGGCTGAAAAGATCACCGTCCAACCTGACTGTGTTTCTAATTTAAACTTCCTTCAGGTCTTTCTTCAGGCAGCATAATAATAAAACAGAGCAAAGAGATTGAATATGAATACAAATATAGGGGAAAAAAGGGTTGCAGTGAACACAATCCAGCTAGATTTTCCAACAGATCAAAAGAATATGAAAAGTCTGCAACAGTATTGTGAGATGTGCGCATCTCACAATACTGACACAAACAAGTGTGCAGAGTCTCTAATGACAAATAATTCTAAACTTATTTGATTATTTGCAAATGTTGCTGTGCAGTTCCGACGGCTGTTGATTAGGAAAGCTACCAGGATATGGACTTTTAATAAAAAAAGCAAATTCCAAGAAATAAATACATGTGAGTGCCCCAGCAGTTATATTTAACCCCACACAACACAAGTACTTCTTATATGCTTCATACACATTTAGTTGCTATGTTATTTACAATAATATCAGCAACTACCGCGATCTATAGCAAAGCTTGCCGTTTATTTCCAGTCCGTGCATATGATGGGAGGTAGTGCAGCATTGCCCTTGCTGTTGTTTTGAGACTGTATTTGGATGCGTGGCGGTGATGCAGCAGAGGGTGGCAGCGGCGGAGAACCGGCGAGCGTGACTAATCTGGGGATCTCCTGTGTGGTGTGTACGGCTGGCCGTCCTTCATGCCTCACGCCTCCCTGATGGGGGCCGCACACTCACTGCCTTACACGCCAATAGAGGGAGGGTACGGTTCAATTTGGAGGTAGCGTTATAGATCCCAGTGCATTATTACCAAATATAGTGTAGTTTAGACTTTCATTAAGCGCTCCAGCAGGTAGCGTAGAAAGTTAGAGGTGCTCTTAGTGACACTCACACTTATGTTTGTATCCACTGGTATTTTTTGTTTCTTCTTTATAGTCAGTAGAAAGTAATGAAATGCATCTCCTATTCTGCTTTGTTGCTATAACTAATCTATTTGCACATGATTATGGAAATTCTGTCTTTGTTCGTGTCCCCTTGTTCTCACATAGGCTTTTCATTGTTTTTAGCTTGGTGCTGCTGTGGTTGTGGTCAATGTTGATCAAAGCAGGCTAAGGGAACACTGTTTACTGCCATTGGAGCAGCACTTCTTATGTGCACTTTTTTGGCTTGACCAGATGCTCCATAAAACACATTTGCCACTTTCTGTAGGTTGTTGGGAAGCTGGTGAGGGATTGTGTATTTGGCTCTAGTACAGCCTGGTTAGTCAACTAGAGCTGTGGAGATGGACAGAGAACCTGTTTGTCTGTTGTGCCTTCCAGGTGAGTCCATTATCAACAACAGTATCATTTTAATATTTTAGTAAGAATATTTGAGATTATCCCAAATGATTCATTTTTGGAACTGATGTTTTAATGTGTCTTTCTTTAGATTTATTACCAAATTTGTAACCTCATTTGACTGAACAGTCTCCCCTTTATACAAATTCACTATTATATTACAGCTCTACAGAGACCTACTAATTCTGTTTTAATGTTGCAGTTTTCATTTTGACTGTCATTACAAAAATGATTAATGAGCGCTCTGAACACAAATCCTGTCCTTCTTGTGAGCCAAAGGAGAGACATTGGGAACGTACAGTGCTGTATTAATAGGATTGCTTTGTTCTTATCCAGCTATTCATTGGTTGCATGTGAAAGGGAAAAGAAACCCAATGCAATCCAACTGAATCAAACCTTTTTTCACAAACTGTTTTTGTTGCCGAAGACACTTTGTATTGCACAGAGAAACAACAGACAGGTAACAAAAATACAAGGCTCACTTCAAATCCAGGATGACTGTAGCTGGTTTATGCACTTAATATTATCTGTCTCCACCAACAGCTTAATAAACATTAACAAAAAAGTTGTGGGTCACAAAACCAAAACGATGAGTAGGAAGATGCTTAAACGCACCGTGGACCTGAGGGAAACAGCTGATCTGATCTACTGAGTCTGACGATGATTCTCTGTGGGTTTGTCACTCGATTAACACCCTTAAGTCATTTAATCCAATGATAATATAAAATGTATATAAACTTTAACTGTAGATTACAACTCTGTATCCATCATATTAGATGGCTCCATCTGAGTAACTTTATTAGATGAAATGCCATTATTCTTTTTTTCTGTATCAGTCATTCACCCACGTGTGACTGTTTTTGTTGCTTTTTCTTGCTATCTTTTTAAACTGCTACGAGGAAGCCTATAGCTCCATAAGTTTCTCTTTTTCACAGTTTCTTTGTAGACAGAACAACTGATTGAAGCCAGAAAAATCTCTCTCTCTAACTCTGTCCATGTCTTGCTGCAGATACAGCCCGACACCTTAATGCTTCTTTTTGTTCTATATGTGAAACCCAACTATCAATTCCATGCGACAGCTGAACACTGTGTGCTTTCATCTCTCACTAAAGCCGGTGCTAAAGTCGGTGTGTTACAAATGTACAGTTATCGTGGGCATATTTAGCTAGTATAGTATGTTTGCTTAAGCATACACGCTGTATTTGTATGTGTGAATGTGCAGTGTGAGTTAGGCATCACTTATTTCTCTTAATAAATATGTGCTATTAAATGTGTGCGTGGTTGTTTGTGAGAAGGAGAGAGAGGGGAAGGAAGGGAGTTCAGCCTCCTGTTCTCTGGCTGCAGAAACACTGTTATGGAATGTTAATTGGTATGACTGGTCTGACTCACAGATAACACACAAGGCCGCTTTTAACAAACCAAGGATCAGGATGTCCCGCTGTTTCGCCCCCACTGAGACAAAAGAGAAGAAGAGGGTGTGTGTGGATGAGATGGGATGTTTTTTTGGAATCCCTAATTTTTCCTTTCCTGCCTCTCATCCGAGCTTCTTGTTGCCTCATAACAAATAGAAAAACTGAAATATTGCAGAGCATGAGGTGATTCACGGTGAGACTCAAAGCGCATGTATTATTAAGACTGGAGCGTCGCGTTTTTGAAGTTATGCTAATGAGAAGCCTTTTAGTGCAACAAATCTAACCGTCACTTGAATCATTTCTCTGCCCGTCCCTCTTCTTATCCCCCTTCTCATCCGTTCTTTTTCTTCTCCGTCTCATATCCGTTCAAGGGCGCAGCGTTGGCATGAAACCCTGCACATGCAGTTTAAGGGAGGTGATGGTAAATTAGACTGCAGCTACAGAAAGCTCAACACAGACCTCTGACTGGAGGCTTCCCCTCCCACATGCAGTCTATAATAAAGAGCTCATTTTTATTTTCACCTCCTCCTCTTTGACATATATGCATTTATCACACAGAGAGCATTGAAGATATAGACATCTGTTTGGATGTTCTTAATATATGCACACACATAACCCCTCAAAATCATCTCATTACGTTGGAACAGAACAGAATCACATCATCTTACTTCAAAAAACACAAATGATGAATCTTTATGATGCTGAGCGGTATCTATCTTATTATGCTGGAAACATTGTGGCAGAAGAATTTGCATCCGTGTGATCTTGCATGTGTGTTCGGGTGTATTAATATTCCACCAATAACCCAGTAGACACCAAGTAGAGACATCCGATGTTGTGAATTGAAGCACACTGAGAATTGCAACAAGTATTCACGGTATTAGCCCAAACTTTTATAACACTTAAATGTTTCAGGATGATGCAACTACTTCTACTGAATTATTCATACATAATTCTGTTTAAATCGAACAACCACATCAAATATATTTTATCAGATAAGGTTGATGTTGACTGCCTGAAAATGATTATAAAAATAAATAAAAAATCAGCAGAACAACAAGTAGCCGTTGTGCAGGGATGTCAGGATCCGTGAAATACAGTATTGTCTTATCTCTGTGTCCTGATTAATCCCTGGAGACAGAGAATGAACTTTCAACAGGATAGATATTTTTTGCAGATGCCAGAGAGCAGGGAGTTGCAATAGTCCAGACGACCGGTGAGCTGGTTTTCGGTTTTTAGTAGACCGAAAAGGTCTAATCTGTGAAATATTTCTAATACGCAGAAAACAGCATTGTACCTTAGATTTGATGTATTTGGTTTGTCTGAACCTGCGTCAGTGATGACACCCTGAGTATTCTGATTAGTTGTTACAGATAGCCAAGGTTCCATCAAAATGTAGCAAAAATTGTAAAAACTATTTCAGAAAATCTACACAAAGAAAACGTGAATTTGTGCATGTTTCTATCCACTGCTGTTATGCTAGTACTAGGCGTTAGTTATTCAAGATAAATAGTGGGAGGCGCTTATGCTCCAATCAGGTGACGTTACACCAGTAAAGAGGAAGAGGACACACGGAAATTATATTAATTTAAAGTGTGCCAATTCAATTTTTAAAGCAGAAATCATTATAAAATTTTGAAGTTTATGTTTGTTTCATATATTAAGTTTAGGAAGGTTACAGTCTCCTCATCGTTCCACACAGATCAGATGTTTTTCATCTCTTCAGAGAAGAAGAATCTTTATTGGACATTTAAGTTACATACTTCATGCATGTCATGATGTATTTGTTTCTGTTCCCATTGCACTTGGTTGCATTTAGATTTTATCGTTACATCAATTAAGAGTATTGGTAGATATGATATTTACACGGTCTTGACTATGATTAGCATCTCTGTTTTATTGCTATTTAGTTGTAGGATATTCTTAGATATCTTCATGTGGAGACAATGGTTTGCAGGGTCACAGCTTAAAATAAAAACATACAATCCTACATAATGGATAATGAGCACAGGAACAAATGTACCAATCACCCACCACAGACAGCAAGTTTCCTCGACTTCAGTAGTAAGTCTGTGGTCTAGTCATGGCGGTTCCTATATCATTACACTTCGGGCTTTGTAACTCCCTCCTCAACCAGAGGCAGAATGCAATGAGTTGAAATAACAACTAAATAAATTGTGTTTGGACTCTGCAACCTTCCAGTGCTTCCAGTGTCAATAAGCTTTCCAACATTAGATTTGGGGAGCTCCACAAGTTGTTCTTGAGCACTGGCACTGACTGCTGTTATTGATTTATGTGAAAGAGAGCCAGGGATTATACTGTTGTAGACGCAGTGTAAACTTGAGGCGTGCCTTGATTGTAAATAATAACAAAAAATATCTGAAGGTTGTCCACAGATGTTGAGGTGTATTTTATGCGTTTCTGTGTACTTATTAGTTCATTCAGTGTTATTTTTAACACTGTCTTTATCTTTGTCAGGCCAATGTGCAATATTAATTGTAATTTACTTCAACTTGTCTTAAATTGCTGCTAATGTCAATTTGGAGAATTCTATTGTCCCATAATGTTACAGCTGAATGCAGTTTCAGATGCTTTCCCACAAAGCGGATCATAACATTCTTTGGAAAGCTATTAAGGTTAAAGTATGTAATTTTAGTCCATAAGTATCGCATTTTAAAACCCTCTTTAAAAATATATTGCTTTTTACCCATTCCAGATGTCCATAAAACAGAGGGATACATAGAACATTTTGTTGACTTTGTCTTTCTTTATTTTAGGGGTAGTATTCAGTTTCAGGTTAAAGGAATATGTGGACATTTTCAGAAAAATGCTTATGTGAGTTTGAGCTGAAAAGACGGATGCCACTCACCTGTTCATATTTTAAGTATGAGGCAGACGTCTAGCTTAGTTTAGCAAAAAGACTGGAAACATTGTAAATGAGCTAGCCTGGATCAGTCCAAAGAAGGAGTGTGTTAATTATTAATCATAGTGTTACAGTAATAAGTGAGTGTTAGAGGTGCTTGTAGGTGGATTTGTTACCTTGGACGGATCATCAAGCTGTCATAACAGCATCAGTTACCACAAGGATGTGACGATACATTAGTCAATCTGCAAGTAAATATACAGTTGTATGAGTATGTGTTTGAGCAGAAATTTGCAATTCTTTGTCACCCTCTCATAGCTGTAATTGTAGAGATTAGAGTAGGAGCTCCCACTAAGTACATGAACTCCGATTTCAACAAGCTCAACACAGAGGTGACCTGCACAAATGTCCTCAATGATGTAGTGGAAACAACAGAAGAATGCAAATTAAGTGCACTTCATACATGAGGAGCACGCATATGGGTCAAGAATGACTTTAACACTGGCATGATGGTGTGACTCACTGCGATTTGGCTACACATATGTAGATGTATTTTTTAAAATAATGTATTTACTTATTTACATTAAAGGAACTGCCCACTACAAGCATAGTTTTACTAGGCAGCTCCACTGTTGCGGTCATTGGGTTATGTGCTTCAATGAAGGCTATCATAACAGATACAGAGGGAGGTGAGGGTATTACCAGTCTATTCATTCCCCCTGATGAATTCTTCAGTTATTTTCTACTGTCTGGTTTCTGGCTGCCTTCTTTAACAGACAAGGGAGGATCAAAATGTCAAACTTTTACGTTTCCCAGGCAGGAGCTGATTTTGTTTGATTGCTGACGGGTGACAATTTCTCCCTCCACTGACTCCCAGTATGGGCCCACAGCGAGACCTCCGTGCTCCAGAGAGACCACACATGGAGGTGGAAAGGGGAGGTGGAGTCTCTGCCTCACAGTCATTGATCTCTATCATCCTATTCAGGTGGCGAGTAGGCTGTTTCATCCCCCTTGTCTATAGTCATGTCAGACCACCAACTTCAGACTTAACCACACTACACACAATTTGGGCTGTTACTGACAAGAAAATCTAATCCAAAAGGTTGTAATACACGTGCACTAGCAGTCAAGTTAGAGCTTTGATGACCAAAGACAGCATGCATCAAATTCTGATAGTGTCAGAAAGTCATGACTAAACAACTGCTACAGTACATCCAATATCTGACAAAAATACATCATAACAATCAGAATATAGGATGAAATAATCCAAACTACATTGATGCACCATTGTATAAACTTTTTTTTGAATAATATATAACTAAAACATGAGAGTGGTGCACAATGCAGAACTAGTTGATGCAATTTTTTCCTGTTTACATCGAAACGCTTTCAGCCACAGGGACTACACGATCCCAACGTCCTCCAGAGATTGCAACCAAGATTGTATGGGACCCATCTCACACAGTGTGACATGCAATGAACATTCAAGATTGGTGTTATTCCACAGTGTATAGGGGCCATCTGTGAGTGTGTATTGCTCAGATTTAGCCATAAAAGGCAATCAGCGTTCTTTTCCGTTCGATTTGAAAAGCCTACTCAGCGTTAGCAAAAAGCAGTGACGCAGGCTTCAGTGCTGATGCATAGAACCAAAGCAATGTACTGCTGTGGACAAAGGAAGCAGCAAGATGTATTTTAGATACCTCAAAAAAATGTACCACTTCAGACAAATACATTTCAGCCTAAGTGTTAGCTATATTTAGAATATTGTCACCGCTTTATCTTGCCGTCAGACTGCCCCTTCCGACAGGGAGCTGAAGTAGTTATCTGTGCTTGTTTGAAAGCCACAGGACTCCTGTTACAAAAACAATAATTCTACTTCGCAGAACATTGTAGTTGCTGGTTTACTGCTCCTTCGGTTGTGTAGTTTGTTTGTGTTATTGTGTGACCTTCGGATCTGAACTAACGCGTCATCCACAGAGCAGTACATTACTTAGCTTCTGTGCCGGTACAGCTGTGTGCTTGTCCAAGCTGGGGGTGTGCCGACCTTCATCTAAGTTATCAGTGGTAACCGACGTATGAACACAGGGTATTTTATTTTATTTTATTTATAGTACTTTAATAAAATAGTACCACAAGGGTGAGCAGTACTGCCAATAATGAGTAAATTTATCTTTATGTAAAAAAATTAGGTTGTGTCCCTTTAACGTTACCTTCAGAAAGAAAAAAAGGAATTCCTATAGACAACCAGTGTCCATATCAGTGGTGATATCCAATATATGTAGGAAGGCCAACTGGTTTCTGTTCTCCACAGTCCGATGGTATAGAATAGTTAGAGTTCAGGAATGGATGCTCAGGTTCTCTGACTAAAGGACCCCTCTCTCTTTCTCTCTCCTTCTTTCTGCCTCTCTTGTCTTCTCTGAATGAGGGAAGTGGAGCTGGGCCAGGGTTGACCACTCCTTCTGTTCCTCCCCACCTTCATTGGCCTCCGTTTCTTCTCTCGTTAAACGCAACTGACGGCATAACTGCTCACATAGATCCCCCCTCTGTTCCCCTCGTCCCTAAAGACCGGGAACGGCCACTGAACAACCTGGTCGTCAAAAGAAGTATTAGTGTTACTTCTCCTCATCTCCTGGGAAACAAAGGGAGAATCAATAGTTTTTCATTAACCTGTCTTCCTCCCTGTAAACCATTAGGTATAGCCTTGGGTGCCACAGTAAATGCTGATAGTGTTGGGGGGATGATATCGCTCTCTGTTTCACACTCACACAGATACAGTACACACCTGTCCAAACATACATATTTTATACCTGAGTCTCTCTCTCTCTCTCTCTCTCTCTCTCTCTCTCTCTCTCTAGCAAATCAACGCACTTTCATTGTGATTTTGTCTTAAAAGAAGTGCCGAACCAAACCAGTATAGCTAAATTTGAATTTTCAACCAAAGTTTATGCATTCCAACCATACTGAGATCATGACTTCGTGAAGAAATACATTTTATAAACTTTACATGACAGTTCTTCTACACCACAAATAAGTATAAAATGATGACAGTAGAATGGAATAAATTGATATATTCCAAAGACCTTTCAGAATTTCTCTAAAATGCAGATGTAATTAAACCAATAAGTCTTGTGATTCCAAGTAAAAAAAATTTGTAGAGATATTTTTGCTTTAATGAAAGTTCTAAGTGATGTATCCATATAAACCCAATGTGAATCTTTGCCTATCATCTATAATGACTTAAAAAAACCCGAACAAACAAGACAAGGCAGTAACACAAACCATTAAACCTAGATTGGAGTTGGCACATCTACATAGAGCTTTGTGTGTTCCTTTCTCATTGAGTGCCTTCCTCCTTCTCACCCTGACAGCTCTACAGTATCTCACATCTCTGTATCTAAACACAATGTAGCCAGTGTTGTGGAATGACCTTGCTCCTTGTACGGTGCCAACTTCCGCTCCGTAATAGATTAATCTCTCTTTTCCCATGTGGGGTTGCACATTGTGTGTAGCAAACACAAGGTGAGACTGTGCTGCTTTATTTTAAGTTTTTTTCTGTAATGTTGCTTGTTTAGCTCAAGGTTCTCCGAGGAGCGAGCGGCACGTGTTCGAGAACGACATCTGTCGTACGTGAACGTGGGGAAGTGGTGTGTTTTGTTCATGGAAACCTGGCGCAGTTGTTGCAGCTGGCTTCATCAACAAGTGCTGAGGTGCAGCATAATGGGTTTCATCTGTGTATGCATGGCCACCACTGCGTTTCCTGTCATCTGCCTTGTAAGCATGTCTCTACTGAGGCCATTCAAATTGTAAGTGCTGAACAGGAGCTGGCCAGATTCCCATCTCTGTTCCATAAAAGCTAGGAGAATAAATAAAACACTGAATCTCACTATGATGAGATGCCAAACATGGAAGTGATGCAGAGGCCGAATAATTTCTCACAGAGAACAAGTAGTGAAATAATGAGTTCAAATCATCCAAGATGGAGAGCTGAGTTATTAGAGGTGATTATCTCAGCCAATGAAGGCTGAAATTGAGCAGATGATTAGGAATGAATACATTATTGATGCTTATACACGTGTGTACAATACAGGGAATTATGCTGCTTGTACAAAATGTCAGTCTCCGACCACAAAGGCAACTGCAACCACAATGAATCATGGAACCTGCTTTGACATGGAACCCACAAGTCAACAGAGAAGGAAGCTACATTGACCCGTCCAGCCTTCAAAATCTAACCAGAATTTTGAAAGTTTTGCCAATCAACTAGATTTTTTGAACAGAAGATAACCTCTGAATGAGATTGGTGACCTGCCAAAGTGGCTGGTAGAGCAGACCGATTTACTGACCGCATCCAAAATTTATCAGCATTTGGCTGGTCTTAATTTGCTGCCCTGAAGGGGAGATGAAGGCGGGATGACTGCCATGGCATCGCCTGGATCCAGATGGCCTAAGACAGAAGGGGATGGATGCAAGCATTTTATCAGCAGCCTATGTTCCATGAGCCACTCAAAGGGCTCAAGTACAAACAAAGGCAACTCTTGGTTTGCCAAAGTTTGCCCATTTATTTTACTTTATGCACTGCTGCCTGTTTGACAATAGAACAGTGCCTGTTGAATGGTTATGTGGTGTTGCTTTCTCTGCTGTCATACTGCCATGGGGAATAAATGAACTGTCAGAAGTACATTGTGCAACCTTTAACCCATTTTTTAAGGGCATTTTGGGAGACCTTTATTGAGCTATAAAGTAACACATTGTCTCAAAACTAATTTGTTCTGCTGATTTGTACCGTTTTGTTTAATTTCAGTCGTCACATGCTTCACTTATTTCCCACTGGTGGAAACGGGTAATAGAATGGTCAGAGTCATCTACAGTTGGTTTCCAACTACATCAACACAACTCTCATCTAAAATACTGGTCGGTTCTTCATGTTGGCAGAGTTTTCAATTTTCTAAACACTGGAAAGATTTTCAGTCATAGGCTTCCATGAGTAACCTACTCTGACCCATGATGGTCAGTTATTCAATTTCTAAATGAATATTTGACCACTCAAAATGTACATTGAGAATAGATTTCCATGTAAAAACTCTCATCATCTGTTTGTTGTTTGATATTTTACAACAAATATTTGAATGGTCAAGGCAAGGCAAGTTTATTTATCTAACACACTTTATACTAAAGCCTTGCTTACAGTATAACAATGTTACGCAATATATTGAATCATAAACCTGTATTGTGATACATATTGTCTCACCAGGTTATTTTCGATACACAGCCCTACTACAAAGTAATCTTTCACTTCCAATGCAAGGATCTGTTGTCTCTGTCAGTATTAGCTGTTGCTGGAATGTCCCTGAGACTAATTTGTCTATGTTTACAGTGCTTGGTGGTTACAGTGACTCATGTTTCTATTTTAAATGTGTGATTTAATTCATCGTGGAGACCCAAGGAGTCACCTTGTTTAAAGATGTTTTGGCAGAAAGAGAGGCGGAGCAGCCTGACTCAGTGGGGCATCTATGGGGATCACATGCAGCATGAACTCACCTCACAGCTCCCAGAGAGACCACGCCTGTGTGAACCAGACTGCACATCATTATGGGAGATCTGACTCCTCCAATCATGCACCACACTGCTCTGTGCGGTGCTGTGCCCTGGAGGATGCCCCTAAATAAGACGCCTTAGTGTGAAAAAAAGAAAAGCAAGGGCGTCTGCATAACTGCGACTTATGCATGATAGATTCAACCTTCATCGGCTGATGCTGCGAAACTGAAGCATTGCAACCTCCGTTGTTTCTCACAGTATCTCTGTGATCTTAACACTAATTAGGAGTTCTTTGTTTATATCAACGTACATTTGGGATTTACGCAGTTTGAGGAGTCTGTTTCAGATTTAACTGTCACCACTTTGATCAAAGTGATTAGAATGAGGCCTCCTGTCTAAGCAAGTATTCAGACATGAGCCTCATTTTTGTTTTGTTTTGGTGAAGCCTACAACTGCTGTCTCTCACGCAGCTGAAGAGCCTCACAGTAACGGGCGTCAGCTCTGATAAGGATGCGATACATACATAGTTTTGAAATTGGATGGCCGTGTCCTTGGTTTGCCTTTATTTCCCCGGACAGTTCTGTAATTGCCATTCCCAAAATGCTCTTTGATTACTGCTGCCGTGTCGGGCAGTTATGTGCTATTGACTCCACATTAGGAATCATTTGGCTCATTGACTGCAGAACAATACAGTCACAAATTCCAGGGCATATTGTCAGCCTATTGCTTTGAAAGCATGAAGCATATCTATCTTTGTTCTTGTTTGATTGTGGTAATATGATAAAGAGGGAAAAAAGCTGATATCCATTTTCAAAATGTGTTTGAACTTGATCTCTGTTATCTGGAGCGAGATTCAGCTCCTGTGATTGGTTCTCTATGAGACTTGAATGACTTGTTATCTCTGCTCTGTTAGACCTATTTCACTGCCATTTGCACAACAAAGACGTCCTGATCAATACAGTACATTGTGTGTGTACTCGTGGTTCTTGTAAAACATTGTCACACTGTTAAAAACGAGTTTTCCAAATCCAAATGTGGCAAATGGCCTCCTTAAGATTCTGTCAATACTCACTAAGCACCTGTTAAGTGTAAATCTTTGATTTCTAGCTTTGTTTTCTGTCGTTTTTGTTTTCTGTTATTTTGTGATTAAACCCTTATTGCAGGGTTTTTCACAAGTGTTGCATGGAGGCATGCCATCATTTCTCATTGTCATGGAGACCCATCGTCCACAAGCGTTTTACAGGTTAACCTTGTTTACATGCAGTAGTTCAATCAATGCTACTTATGTCTGGGGCTAATTTCTTTCTCCTCCACCTCCTCCTCTTCCGCCTCCTGCGGGTTGTCTCCTCTTCCTCCTGTGAAAGATAACTGGCTTTGATGATACACACAGAGTTATCCAGCTATAGGCTTTACACCGGTGAAGGTCTTATTGGGATTATGCTGTTTACACTTATCTTTCATACTGTGTGTAGAGTCTCACCGTCATATATATAAATATACCAATTATTGCCGTCCATCCTTCCCTATTTTACTGTGTAGTGGTTACCTATAACAAATAAGTAGCAGAAAACAGAGATTTACACTGTAATCTGTTCTGAGTTATTTTTTCACAACAGTCGCTTTAGCAAACTGCCTCCTTAAGACTGATTTCACTACATTTTCTAAATGCATCCAGTGTGCCTTAACACAGTGACATTGTCAATAAAGGCACACACAAGATTCCTTTCTTAATTAGCTAGAATGTGTGTGAAACTGCACCTTAATTAAGGTCACCTTGAAGCTTCAGATTTAACTCTAAAGATGCACTTTTGCAAGATACACAAGTATGTTTGATGCTGCAATTACTCTCCCAGAAATTTACACTACTAATTTGCAGCAGCAAATATATTGCAAATACCCAAGAATTAAATTTGTTATTAACATAATGGATAAGGCATAAGGAAATGTTTTAATTAATGAATGCATAAGTTCTTAAATGTTATTTCAGAATGTAGCAGTACAACATTCACTGATAATGTGGTTTTCAGTTACTTTCAGTTTGCACAGATTGAGGAAGGGCTTACTTTTTGTACCACACAGAATTCATGGACAGGCTTTACTTGCACAATATCCACTTGTTGCAAGTAAAGCCTGTCCATGAATTCTGTGTGGTACAAAAAGTAAGCCCTTCCTCAATCCAATGATGTTTCCAATGAACATAATCTAGCCAGCAATTACAGTACATTTCAATCCAAAACATATTTAGCAAAGAAAAAATCTGTATTGCCTAATTTCACATGCCATGAAGCAAATATTGTGTAATAATGAGTCCATGTGACACTTATCCAGAACGGTGTCAAACAGCTGTTACTACAACAGATTGATGAAGCCAACAATATCACAGACTCTATCTTTGAAAAGGGGCAATGCAATTGTTACTATTTTGACAGAAAAAAGTAATTATGATACCTTGGGTTTGCTTGAGAAATATAAGAGTATGTTTTATTTTATCCCATGCTGCAGTAACAACTGGTAAAGGAAACAAAACACCAAAGGATGTGTCAGTTCTGCAACATAATCATGTTCCTAGTGTGCAGTGTATATATAACTGCTCATTTATCGATCACTGCTGAAATAGGCTTGTAGCTGGGAGCAATGCACACTGTTTAACATATGAATAAAAGAGCATTCATTAGCTTAATTCATCCAGAGCCTACTTGTTATCTTGTTAACCTCAGTGTTAATTTATTCATTTTGAGTGTCATAAAATTTTGGCTTTTTTGCAGTGTGACTCCATTTATTCTTGCACTGTACTGTATGTGTGTGTGTGTGTGTGTGTGTGTGTGTGTGTGTGTGTGTGTGTGTGTGTGTGTGTGTGTGTGTGTGTGTGTGTGTGTGTGTGTGTGTGTGTGTGTGTGTGTGTGTGTGTGTTGTGTTTTATATTTGTGGCCAGGGCGCCAGTCCCTTTGGAAAGAGCAGTGAGGCATTTTACTCCAGGAGGGGGCAATGCTCTGACCCCAGAGGGGAGCCGAGGCAGTGCAGGGTCAATAGAGATGTACCACCTCAGCTGCACAATCTGACAGACCTAATGAACCTATTTGTAATGGTATGCTCTCCCTTCAGCTACGGCCCTGTTATCAGTGGCCAAGCAAGCTGGCTGCAGCAGGGCTGAGGCCAGCTCATCAGCACACCGTTCTCTCTGTGTCTTCTGGGCGCCGAACAAATGATTATGTTAGGCTGACTGGATTGTGGCTGTGACATTAAGACTCTTTGTTACAATACCAGATAGATTATTTGTAAAGAACATTGCTGTCAGTGTTATAATCAATAAATACATCTATTTCCCCAGCTTGGGACCAGTGGTAAATGACACCATATGGGGATGTCTTTCAAAGGAATATTAAGCCATTTTCTTTTCTTGCTCAGAGTTAAAGGTGCAGTGTGTAGGATTTGTCGTCATCTAGCAGGAAGGTTGCAGATTGCAACAAACTGAAACTTCTCCTGTGTGCCAAGCATGTAGGAGAACTACGGTGGCTGACGTGAAAACATTAAAATGCAAATGGCCCTATCTAGCGCCAGTGTTTAGCTGTCCGTTCTTGGTTGCTGTAGAAACATGCTGGCTTTTTGAAGAGGATCAGCTCCGTATGTGAATATCAACTGCTCATTCTAAGGTGAAGAAAATACAACGATTCTTGTTTTCAGGTGATTATATACTAAAGAAAACAGACCTATTAATATGATATTCCATTTCTGCCAACAGATCCCCCTAAATGCTACACACTGTAGTTTGAAATGAAATGTTTCACATATTAACAGTAAATGAAGCCACAGTGAGCAGCTT
Organism: Anoplopoma fimbria; assembly: GCF_027596085.1. NCBI lineage: Eukaryota > Metazoa > Chordata > Actinopteri > Perciformes > Anoplopomatidae > Anoplopoma > Anoplopoma fimbria. Next base: position 19,470,723 of record NC_072461.1, read on the forward strand.
ATTAGCTTAGTGCAAAGACTGGAAATGGTGAAACATTTGGTAGCACACAAATAATATTGGATTCTCTGTTAAACATTCGAAGCCAAATAGACAGTTTATGACTTCATTATTGTTATGACCAGAACAGGCTATGAAATGTTCCTGTTGTCTGTTTTCATTACCACTGACAGTTATTTAAGTCGGGGTTATAGTCGTGTATTCAAGGATTAGGGCACAGCCACAGAGCTAAACATGCTGATGTACATTTTTTTTATCTAATGTAAGTGCATGTCTGAGCTATAAAAGCTAAAGAGACAGCAGATTGGTCAGAATGGGTTGCTGTTTATTCAACTGTTCCAGGACAAAAAATTGTGCATTCCTGAATGTGGATGTTCCTAAGTATGTTTCATATCAGCCTCTTATCACGCTTGCAGAAAAGCACAATGTCCCATGGTTTATACTTTGTGAAATGATTGGTAAGTTTTAGGCAACAAATGTACTTGGTTAAGGTTAGTGGTTTGGTTTGCGTTTAAATAATAACCTAACCAGCTTGAATAAATAATAACCGCCGTTAGCGGACTTTCTTATGCCGCGTTATGTAACAAGCCAAACAACATTACATAACAAGCATAAAGTCAGCGTTTGCTTTTGGTTTCCCACACCCATCCACCACCTTCCCACCTCCCCTCAGTGGACTTTCTTGCTTGTTACACTCATTATTGTACCATGTATCTTTCAATCATGGTCCCTCTATATACTACCTCACTTGCTCTGACCAATTAAAAAAATGTCGACATTCAGAATATCTGTTGTTTGCAGAAACGTACACATGTTTGGTTTTCTCCAACACATTTATCATGCCAGGAGATTGTTGAAAGTGAACATTATCCACTTTTCAGTAACACATATCTAGCAAAGTCATCTCCGCTGCAAACCTTCTGCTCACTGCATCACCACGCTCTGTCAGTAAACAAAAAAATAACTTAAACATGGCACTTGCTTGTCAGTAGTCTCCTTTTCAGTAGTGAGTAAGCTTACAATACGGCCATAATCTAAATATTAGATCACATTTAAAGTCTCAGTGCTTTGTTGCTTTGAAAGGATGTTTTATCTCTCAGGAGAATGATTCAATATTTAATAGCTTTAAAATATCTGAGATGCTTAGGAACTATTGATTCAGATTTTTTTTTTTTGGGTGTTCCCAATATTCAGTTCTTTGTTTCTGTGAGGTCCCTGCCCACCTTCATGAGGCTATGCACATATCTGAGATTAATTGCAGTTCCCAAATCTGACACCCCATTGTACCTGAGGAACCACTGTTTAATCACCCAGATAGCACCGAGAGATTCTTCAGGGCTTTGCACAGATTAAGAGGACATTACCTAGAAATGAGTGAGGGGAAAATGGTCCATGTGTTTTTAAATACTCACTGGAGAGCCTCAGTTATATGGTCTTTTATTTTGGCAATTTTACTTTTGCCTATATTTGTCCATGGACAGGCTTTGCATACTTCATATACAGGCTTTTACATACACTGACACCTCTGCTCCAGAGAAGATGCACTGGTGCTTTAGAGTTTAGGTGCCTTGCTCAAAAGAGGTGTTGAGTCAGGAGAGTGTCACGGTAAAAAGCTGCACCCTCTGGGCCTTCATCTCACGTGATTGAGAATTCGCAGTAATGCGTCACAGCTAGAGTACAGTAAGATGTTTTCTTTCTTCCACACTGACAAATTCCCTGATACACAGTCGCTCCGCAATCGATTTGTTTTTGTTGAGGACTGTTAAATTTAGGATGAATTTCTGTCATGCAGAGCACTCAAGGTAACTTCAGGTTTTTCCCTTCATTGTCAGAATGTTGGCAGCAGAATTGACTCCTTCCCCGCCTCTCTTTCTCCCTCTTATCGACTTCTCTTCTCCCTCTCGATCTCTCCTTTCTTTTACGGTCTGTTGTTTGTCAGCTGATGCCTATCGAGCAGCAACAGACAGTTTTCCATCCGGCCCCATAAAGCCGAAAGCACTAGCCAGAGAGCACAACAAAGGAAGGATGCAAATCTTTACAAAAGGGCGTTTTTTGGGGGGGATTCATCCCTCTGACTCTGGTAAACACTATCAACAATAGCCTTTTTGTAAACAAAATGGCCGGTAGTAGCTTTTCAACAGAACAGAGTGATGTTCTTTTTTTCCAGAATAGTTAATGATTCAGTTGGGTAAACAAGGATTTAATTGTCTCTCAGTGTGCAAAGCCTTGACATTTGATGTTAAATTATAGCTATAAAACACTGGGCAACACTGAGGTGCATCTCACTGCCAAGCTGGCATAGACTGTGGGACCTATTCCATTTAAATCTGGACTGGATGGAGGTAAGGCAGGGCCACATTAAGCTAAGGCATCTCAGAATGTAAGAGTATATCACTTAAATTGGTTTTATTTGTATTATTTTAACTTGAGGTTTATGATTTGATCCCAGAAATGTAAAAGAACATGTAGGATAATGGTCATTTTTATTCTCGAAAAGCTCTAACATCACCTTAATTTAACAACAGTGACATTCAGATTCAGCGGGTTAGATTGATTCGAGGTATGACTCTGCAAACACACTCAAAGTTAGAAAAGGTAGTAGATGTAACGTCTTGGTCTGAGACTTTTTCATCAATAGTGGAAAGAGCAGAGCAGTGCCAAGCAGGGCAGGCAGGACTGTGCTGAAGAGTGAGGAGTGATGGATTGAGGCTCCCTGTCTTACAGAGTGACGGCTCAGAGAGAGCGTGTGTTACCCTTCCATCAGCCCCGGCCTTTCTCACTGGCCTTCTCACTTTCTGCCACGGCCCCAGCATGCACATTAAGAGAGAATATCGGAACAATATAAATGAGAAAGTCTTTCCTGTTTTCCACAGTTTTCATCCCCTCCATCACCTTTCACCTCTGCGGTGGAAGGTGATGGAGGAGAGCTTAATTTGAAACCAGAAATGTTGGGATTGATTCTTTAACTTTCAGTATTGGACAATGAGGGAAAGTTACTTCGACACCGGTAGTTAGTTTTTTTGAGATTAGAGAAAAATCCCCTTTTCTTCTTTTGTATCAGATTAAATAAATAATTTAGGGTGGCATAATTATTCACTTTCTTGCCACGAGTCAGATGAGAAGATCTATACCTATATATCTTTACAGTAAGGTAGGCTGGTGGGCTGGTTGTTGGACTCAGGCTGTCTGCAGAACAGGGGCGAAAGAAATAAAAAGGTCACCAGCTTAATGCTTTTGGAAACCAGCCTCAGAAAGTTTTCTAGCATGTAGGCCAACCTTTATGGTACAGCTTCTTGTTTTTTACTCTGCAAGGATACCTTGAGGTACTGTATCATAAAGAAGAAGAAGGCTCTGCTTTCTTGGACAAAGCCAGGTTAGCTGTTTCCCCCTTTTTTCAGTCTTTAGGCTAAATTAAGCTAACTGACCACCAGTTGGTAGCTGCCAACTCAATGAACAAACATAGAGTCGGATCTTCTCATTTAACTCTCTGCAGGAAAGCGATAACACATATTTCCAAAAATGTCTGACTGTTCATTTAATCAGAATTTTGAATGCAAGACTTTTACTTGTAATGGCATATTTTTAGGTTGTTGTATTGATACTTTCACTTAAGTAATAGAAGTAGAGAGAACAAAACTGTTATTTCAGCAGATCTTCATATGGGCCACTACACAGCATGTGGTAATAGTGGTACCAACTATATAAAAAAAATGCAAAATGAAATCTGTCATGGTGCCCATTTCCTTTTGAACTTCATTGAGTTCAAAGTCTAGTGTGGCCTAGCGATGTAATCATATGTGACAAAAAACTAGACAAGGACCCCTTGTGCTGTAGCCGTTTCTTTTGGTATGTTCTTCTAGTCTCTAGTGGCCAGTTTCGCTCCAGTTGAGCCACCTTTCCGTTCCCAATTCAGGAAATTGGGCCTTATACTAGCGTTTCTAAAAATAGCCCCTTTATTTTACCAGCAATGTGGTTGTGGCCAATTACAGTTGGCTGGATTCCCTTCCTGCCCCGAGGGAAAGTGCAGTCGTTTTAAGAGCCAAACCGTCCTTCAGTCACTGTTGGTGCTTCGATTGATAGTAATTGACTCTCAGTTGAGAACTTTCTGAAGTTTGTAAGATGTTGATGTTATATTTTGAGATGCAATTACCACTTCCTTTTTTTTGAGCAGAAGTTAATTATTGAGGCCGACTTCATGACGGGAGATGTAACTGCCAGTTTCGGCACCAGTGGTGACCTTCATGCTGGAAGTCCACTCCACACACACATACGCACTTTCAAGCCTCACCACGCATGAATGGCTATGTTGTTGTTGTCTTTTTTCACCAGTTAACTGCAATTAGACTCAGGATTGTCAACAATTAATCAGTTGTTCTCCCCTGGAGTTTTTAATCTGCTCGCTCCTGGTCACAATATGTCCTTCTTAATTACACAGTAATTGGCATTAACAAAGTGTTTATTGTTGTGTAATGAACTGTGGCTTATAGCGGGGAAAAAAATAAGAAAGGAGGCAAATTGGGAAGAATCTTGGTTACCTTTAATTCAGAGTTAGCAGGGATGTAGTGCGTCACTTAAACACACCCAGAGTCGATTTTCAGCCTTTTTTACTTGGAGAATATCTTTTATCAAACACTTCAGACTGGAATAAATGTGAAAAGCATAAAGCTCCTTTATATATGATTATAAGTCAGGGTCCATTAAGGGAATTGTCTGTAAATTGATGCTTCTCTGACAGTGTAATCCATTTCTGTCCATATCAGTGTTTGCATTATGATTGTTTCAGGTCATGATTACATTTTTTTTTACGTATGTGAATGTGACTTGCTTGGTGTCACGGTGCTTCTCTTCACCTCTGCTGCAAATAGAGGCAGCTCATAACATCCCAGAACAGTGTTTGATCTCCTCACGGCTTTGACATCTCCAACACACACACACACACACACACACACACACACACACACACACACACACACACACACACACACACACACACACACACACACACACACACACACACACACACACACACACACACACACACACCTGCCTCCTTCTCTTCCCATCTCAACGTCCCTCTCTCCCACTTCTCATTCTCTGATACCCCAGATAAAGTCTTCCGCTGTCTTTGTGGATAGCGATGAGAGGCAAGGGTTTCGTCAGGCTGCGGTGGTACCCGTTACATAATTGACGAGTGCAGGGTTGAGGCTGCCCGTCATGCGCAAATCCCAGCATGGATCTTTTATTTCAAGCAGCAGCGTGTAAAAACTCTCCTCCTCAGCCGGTCTCTGTTGTTCCTTCAGGGAGACTGATCGTCTGTATGTTTCATAGGAGTGTGAGGGGGTTGAATTCACAATCACCAGCCCCCGGTTTGATCTGCACACACACTAAAAGAGTCCTAGAAATCGATACTCTCAGCTTTAATCAATCATTACCTGAATGTTATCGTTCAATCCTACCTAAAACTGAGATTATCCGATATGTCAAAGTGTTATCATTTAAGGGCTTTACGTTACCTACCATTTATCAAACTGTGACTTTGTTTTGGGTTGGTGCTATTAATCATTCTGAAGGAAAAGCTGTCAGCTTTTTTTTTTTACCAAGATTGGATGACTTCATTTGTAATGAATCTACTTTCAACAGCAGAACATTATGTTCTTTACGTGGAAAATGATGATGACTGATTTTGTGACTTTGCAGACCGTAAACAATGGAGTGCAGAGAAGCAACCACCTGTAGTGTTACAAATTGTACAACTGTCGTAACTATTGTTTCTTCCACTACCTTTAATAGTTTTACATCAATGTAAACCTTGAGTGGATACGCTACAAGGTAGCTGGTAAGTTTTTGTCCCTGAGCTGACAGAGTTATATCTCTATATTGGAGGAAACATGAGTGAACTCAAGCAGCAAACTGAGACGGTTCAGGTGAAACAGATTTCTCACTGTGCCAGAGGTCTTATTAACCCCTCTGCTCTGATCCACGTGTCAGCCCCCGCTGAGATGAGAGACAGAAAGGTAGCTCTGTATACAGCAGGTTATTGGTTATTACTACTGTCTTAGGTGACAACCCGACAGAATGGAGATGGGCTGGAATGAATTAGCTCACAATAGACAAATTCAGTACGTTCTTGGTTGGAATATTTGCTTCAGTCTATGTTGTGATCAGCAAAATGATCAAATTCCTTGTGGTTTCTCGTAAAAAAAAAAAAGAATGACAAACTGATACTTTACCTACAGGACAAACATCCCAAGTCTTTGTCAACCAATAGTTAGAACATATATAAAATATTTATGAACTATACTTTTACATTAAATGTAAGACTAAATTCTAAAAAAAAAATTTTTTGTAGTTATCTAGTAGAGAGACTGATGCACCACATATACATATTTAAAACATAATTTAAGAAATGAACTAAATTAGTGCTGCATACATTTAAAAAAATAAATAAAATACTAAGCAGCAATGCACATAATCTTCAATCAAGCACTTGCAGATATACGGTTGACCAACACATTTGTTCAGTTGTGCAGTGTTTCATCTGATAAGGCTTTAAAGTCATGGATCTATCATCTGATCTGATCTTTCTGGTTTGTATTTCATTGTCTCATCGGTACTTGTAGCAGCACTGGAAATTGGAATTAATTGAGAGATTGCAGACGGTTAATGGATGAATCATATCATATTTAATTAACTTTCTTTTGGAAATTATGCAAACATTTATCACACTTCATCATTCTGAGTTAATCCTCAAGTGGTTTAGCCAAATAAGCACCACAAGATATTGAGAGCTAAATTTCAAATAAAGCAAAATAATAAAGCTTGAAAACAATGTCACTTTTTTTCCACTTTTCATGCATTCTCATGGTATTAATAATCGTGGAAAGTTAGCAGGCTAGTTTAACTGAATAACAGCAGGCTGGTATGGCTAGAGCTGAGATATTATGTGGCAAGACAGCACAAGGCTGCATAACTGAATCTCTGGTCCGCCACTAGCTTCACATCATTCTCTGTTAAAATGAAATCAAAATGAAATACTGCCAGCCTATCTACAACAAGTTCAATTGACAGCACTAAAAATAGTCACATTCAGACTACTGACTTCAGTTGAACAATGTAACAAGCTAATGGGTTTCTGCAGGCATTTCCAAACCATTGTGGTTAGCTTAATCAAGGCTGTATGCATTGTGGGATATGAGTCTACCCTAAACAAAGGGGGGGGGCGTCTTTTGTTTCACTGCATCTCAAAAGACTGTGGTATGAATAATATCATTATTTGTTTTTTCTCTCTGGAGAATCTATTATCAACTCCAGTCACAAGGTCTGGGAGTGCAGTGTGGCTGGATGGTTCCCCATGTTGGGTTTCTAATACGTGAGTCATCATTAGGTGATGATTCCAAGGTCATGGCTTGGGGATTGCATTACTGATCACAGTCTCCCTGTAATGAATCTGTGACAAATTCATCTTTTCAAAGCAAGCTGCTGGAATATGTAAGAAAACCTAAAACTGCACAGTCCAACGAACAAACAAACCAATCAATTTTCAATCCTTCCCCTTGTACCCTTCAAACTTCTCAGTGATCTCTGTTGCTTTGTTTTGGCAGGAAATCATTCTCACTTAGCCAGGGGAGTTTTTTTCAATCACGCCTTCTCTATTTACATCTTGAGAGGCGGTCCTGATGGGGCTAGATGCTTTCTTCCTGCCTTAAATGAAAGCAGCGTTAGACAAGGTCAGCTCTCTAGGATCAGTGCTCACAACTAAACCACTCTTCTTTTTTGTATGATGCAAGCCTGCCTGTATGTCTGGACTAATGATGATGGACTGTAATTTTTCTCTTGGAATATACAATTAACTGCTGCTCTCTGCAAACACAGCCTGCACACACAGGAGGAGCATTTGCAGTACAATGTGTCCTAGCTCTGCTTTCAGCTGAGCAATTACCTGGAAATACAGAGCTGTCAGGGGATTCTGTTGGAGCAAAGAGTGCTCCAAACCAGCTGCAATAGGTTGCAACTTATTCTGTTTTTATTAGACTGTATACTGGGGAGAGCTAAGTGAAGAGAGCAAAGCAAATGAAGAGAGAGAATGGAGGACATGGAATATGAGTCATATGTAAACCTAAGGCCAAACAATACTTCCTTATGGCTCAGTAGGCTAAAGAAGCTTTCATCCCCTCTGGTGAGTTGCTTTTGCTAACAACTCTCAATAACTTTTCTTTAATTCATTTAGACAGGGTACAATTTTAACATTTTTGTTTTATCTTGTATTTGACCAACAGTCAACGGTTGTTTCTTTTATAGCAATAGTTTTGGGGAAATATGCTTATTATTTTATTTATTTAAAAAAAAAAATGACAAAGTTGCCCAAACAATTATTCATGATGCTCACTGCAGCCGCAGGTATCATGTATCAACCCTGTCTCCTAAAAATTCTGTTCCCATACAAGTAAAGTGCATTCTTGATTACGTTCGCAGGAAACATATTTTCTACTGGATTGCAGTTGCAGTGTTAAATACATTGTTAATTGAAACAAAACGAAACAAAACTACTTGGTTATGTTAATGCAACAAAACTACTTAGTTAGGTTGGGTAAAAGATCATGGTTGGGCTTGAAATAAGTGTTTAACAACATTAAAATAAGTCAACATTGAGCTAAGGCTTTACATGGGACATGAACAGAGGCCTTCTGGGTGAAAGTCCTGTGTTAGTTTGACCCATCCATCCATACCAGGCCTCCTCCGTAGGCGGACTTAAATTAAAAACATATTTGTGATACTTCAAAAACAAACGTAAGCCGGGAGAAACTGTGTTTCTCACAGAGGATGTATTAAATGACTCAGTGTGAGTGTGCATAGCCACTGACAGCTGAGGAAAGACCTTCATCAGTGTCGCATTCTCCAGACAGTCAGCCCTTCAGTCAGTCAGTCAGCACGCAAACCCACACTCTGCATTCATTATTAATCACAGAATTACACTGGGTTGCTCTCCAAACGATGTGGGTCGAAGGCGGACAAGTCTTCATAGAATATGCAATTGTCTGCATAATGCAGGGCAGGTGAGGTATCCGGCGCTGATATGAAGCGCAAATATTGCATGAGGGCTTTGCAGTTATTACTGTCAAATGACGACGCCGGCATCAGGGGCAGTGGTGAAGATTGTCAACACAGAACCAAGAGCAGAAAAAAATTTGCTGACTGGGTGCTGTGTAAATAGATCTGATTGGATGTGGGTATTGGGAGTATCAGCATCAACATTCTATCAGCTTGAGGCAGCTTGACTCATTTCTTTTCCCACATCTTCATTTAACCACGGAAATGCTTTTTTGAACTTACACAACATTGTCTTGTTATTCACACTTTACTCCTCAGAGCTGAACAACACAGGTTCCTGAAGCATTATGACGTCCAATATATGAGCAATGTGTCAGCACTGTATCAGATTTTTGCCATTTACCAACACCTCTTTAGCCACAGGAACCCCTCGACTGCACTCCAGAATAATCACAGACTCCCACTTCTGACCTCTGATCAGCTCCACAGGATCAGGAAGGTATAATGCCAGTAGCTGAGGGTGGACGGAGCATCATTCATTGATTTCTCATCATCACTGACAATCAATCTCACCTTTCCAAAACCAGCTTTTTGTCCTGCTGTCCTGTCAAACCAAAGGAAAAACTACAAGAGCCAAATCGAGAGCATCGCATCACATTAAGTATAATCAAGGCACTGCTGTGAACTGTGACTGTGTGTCGAGATAATCCCCATTCAGGAGCAATGTAAAGTCTCGTCCAAAAGCAGAGACAGAGAGAGGCGAGGTGATAACTAATGCGGCCAGGCTTAGCTCCATCTTTGATGTTTGAACCAGAAATCCAAGGTGCTCAGAGCCTATCTGTCCTTGAAGTAAACACACCCAGGAATCCCCGGAGAGGGAGAAATATTTTAATCCCAGAGCCAGCTTAAACCGGGAGAGGAAAGTTGACTTTGTATTGATTTTTATTTAATTCTTTGGAACTCACTGTGGGTGTCTTCTGATCATACTTAATGAAAGATTACATGGTTTCACTCCTCCTCTGATGCATATTTGGCCTGAAGTCTGAGCTGCATCTGCTCTTAAACATCATTATCAGTAACTTTTGCTCTTAAACATCATTATCAAGGATCAGTCTAAACCCAAGTTATACCGGAGCGTACTAGCTAATAATTTGAAATGAACTTGTGTTGACCTCATTTTGGGAATTGTTGTTTTTCAAATAAATATTTCACCAGAGCGAAGTGTTGCATGAAGTATGAGGCAATTTTTTAGGAACAATTACATCTTATTCAACCCTCTATTCATGAAATGAAAGTTGGCTTGTGTGGAAGCGTGTGTAAGGGTGCCTTTGATTTCATCACCTGTGACACCTTCAAGGGTGCAGTCGATCCAGCAGTTTTGCTGCCAGGCTTTTGTTTTTGCAGCCATCAAAGGCAGCAGAGCCACTGGACAGGCTGATGTGAATGGCAGAATGATTCATCCCATGGTATGAAGCATCAAAACCAATTTGTGCTGCAGTATTGGACACTGGTCTCTTTTTTTGTGTGTGTGTGTGCCTGTGATGGTTTTATATCTCTATAGTCTACAGGTGGTGCAGTGTGAATGCTAAGGTCAGGTTGACATATTGGTTTGTTGAAGGTAACAAGTAATTGTTGCCTCATTATTGATAATCAGATATTGGCCAGACAAGAACTGCTAAGTAGACTAGATTTGTATGTGATGCTCCTAGATGGAAATTGTAGAGGCAGTAATAGCTGTTATATCTTGTTGCATCTAATTGCGTATTTGTATAACTATCCTGGGTTCCCTTGGAGAATATTAGTCTCTAGAGAAATATTGACTAGATTTTTTGATTTTGGACATCAGCCAACACCAATGAAAATACCTGTCTGATGAAATGTGTATTGAGCAGGGATTTAAAGGTTGACACAGAAGTAGCAAGCCTATGTTTCTCTAGCACAGAATTCCAAAGCCGTGGAGCATTCCCACTGTAGGCGTGTCCTGTTCATATGGGGCCCAGAGTTTACAGATGTATTTTGGGGCTTGAACTAAATTAGCCATTAACGTAAAAAGAAAAATTCTGAAATGTAATTGGAAGCCAGTAAAGGGAAGATCCAATAGAGGTATGTGATCACACATCCTTGAATCCTTAAGGTCCTTCGCTGCTATTTTTAAAACACCTTATCATAGAGAGAACTCTGGCTTTAACAAATTTAAATTAAATAAAAAGGCAGGGATAACTTTCTCCAGATCAGAAGAGAATAGAAAAAGTCTAATTTTGGATAGTTGTTTATGCTTCATTGCCGGCAACAGCCATGGCTGGAGACATAATGTGTTTGGGTTGTCTGGTCCTTTTTTGAGCATGCAATATCTCAGGAGCATCTTGAGCCTTTTTCTTCAAATTTGGAACAAATGTCCACTTGCACTCAAGGATGAACCAACTAAAATTTGGAGAGGTCACTGTGACCTAAGAAAACACGTTTTTGGCCACAACTCAATAACTCATATACTAATTATGAAAACGTCACAAAAATGGTTGACAGTATTAACATTTTGGACTGACATGGATGTTAACTGTAAAGTGACTGCTTAGCAGAAGCATACAACTGTGAGGCAGTTATTCTAGATCGAGTGAAGAAACCAGGACCTTTAACATCAGAAACTATGGTCAGGTTAAAAAAGGACTTGCAGGTATTTAGCCACATGTTTAACATTCAATGACTGGATTTTTTTTTCAAAACAAATGTCCCTAAAAGGAAGCATGTAAACAAAAAGCAGTTGTGGACCTAAAACAGAGCCTTGTGGTACACCACAAGTGATTGGCAGGAGAGGATGAAACCATATCTATTGTATATATTATACTTTATATGTGTCTTTGTAATATGTAAGAGCCCTTTAGTAACAATGCACTGTAAGCGGGTTGGCTAAATACTTATGTCCTTTTTTGTATCCCCAGATCTCCCCTGGTGGACTGAACAAACGAGTCGACTATAACCGAGCTACGCCTGTCCTCAGTGTACTTGTGGTCTGACGGCACTCACCGACATCAAAGGTACACCCGCCTCTCTCTACACCTCTAGCATCCTTTAATCACTTTGTTCAGCTTATCATTGCAGTAATTACATTCCCTGGCAGTTTTTTAGACTTCACTTTCTCTGTCATATCTCCTCAAGGGAGCTTCACTTTACTTCACTTCACTTTGTCGGTGAAGTGCCTTGAATATTTTTTATTTCAATACATTCAGGAGCTTTTTCCTCCAGGACATGTGCTCTGATTTCAATAATTCTCACAGTTGAATCAGCTCAGGTAAATTCAGTCAGTCAGTTGAAAGGCGGCCTTGGTTCTCTTTACAGTTTTTAATATATTTTAGAGTTGAACAGGAGAGGATGATATTTCTGGTCCAGCTTCTAAAGACAGATTCAACTGTGTAATTGAGTGTTTGAAGTCTGTCACCTGTTGAAAATACAACCTATCCACCTAATTTCAATTTGGTTGTCTTATTTGCGGCAAAATACTTTATTACTATTAGAAATAATGACTGCTGATCATTTTTATCAAACCGTTGGGCATTTATTTTAGTGTATTCAAAGAAACATCTTTGTTTATTCTTTAATCATCTTCTCGAGTACCATCTTTTATCTCATACATCTCATCATACATCTCTAGTGGTTACTTTACTCTGAACCTTACCCTTCTTATTGTTGGCTGCTTATAATGTAGTACCTGAAGCTCATGTTATAGTCCCTGATCAAGGTAAAACCTAAAACCAGGGGTAAAACCTCAGAATGTAATGCAATATAACATTTTTGAATGGAAGAGAAGGCATGTAAAGCAGACAACTCTTGACAGAAGCTTTGCACAGCCCAGTATTGTGTAGCATATTTATGTTATGGTGAAGTATATGACTATCTATTAGTCTTAATGTGTTCCATCTCTTCAAAGAGACTAACAAAGACATGTTTATGTGTGTGTGTATGTGCGTGCATATCTGTTTGTGTGTGTTTGTATTTGTCATGGTGCCTCCACATACGATTCTAAGGAAAAGGATGAAATAAAATATGGATGGTAAACAACATCTACAATTATTTTCTTCTAGCTGTGAAAGTGATCAGCTATGGGCTCCACAAATCACTCGCTAAGCTTTGCTTATCCTGGCATCACTCAGAAATACCCCTTTGGGAATTAACACTCACTATAATGTTCCTCAAGCAACAATGACTGGAATCCTTAATTGGTGGGAGGTTTATTCCTGGTGTCAGTGCATTTCTATTTTATGTGTTGCATCTTGTTACACATTATTCACTAGTATCAGTCCAGCACTATTTAGAATATAAGATGTTAATTGGAGATGACAATCATCTTCCAGTTACAATTTATTATACTGTAGCCTGGCAAATATGGCGATCTTTGGTAAAGCTGCCGCTTATTCTTAAATATAACAACACATATGTGCTGCTGTAATGTCATCCAGTGATGAAATTCCCAACACAGCAGATTGTCATTGTGATGAATCACTTATCTGTCAGTCACTCTCTGTAAGAGCCTTGACATATTATCTTAAGAGCCTGAAATGAATGGCTCTGAAATGACAGTTTAAAGCAATGCAATACCCCATAAAATCGTCAATTTACCTTCTGACTGTATGACTGTATAATCATCCACAGCCAATGCGGGTAGATTGAAGACCACCACTTCCAATCATGCGCAGCAGGAAAAGAAGCAGGTGTTTTTAAGTACCCAATTGTGCCACTGAGAGCTGCATCCTCAGATGGGCACATGATGGGTTTAGACAAGGAATTAATTTGAGCCACAATTACAGCCTCTGGAAAGGGGCAAATTGGCGTTGAGTGGGGAAGAAAGGACCCCACCACCCACCTAGTCCCTAATCAGGTGAATGCTTCTAACTCAATAACGGGCACTGATGGCCACACTCAATTATCCTCATCCTATACCTCCCAATCTGTTCCCCCATCCCCCTAATAACCAAATCTCAAACCCCTCAAGACACGTGCCACATGCTACTTCTGCTCTGGACAACCTCCTCAGTAGCTGTAGACCTCTTTTGTCTCTGCTCTGAATCCTGATATAAAATTAAAGTCAAGGCATGATTTTTCTTTGGTAAATATGGCAATTTGCTTTCTTGCTGAGAGTTGATACCCTTCTCATATCCGTCCTGTAAATATGATTATATTGCATAGCTTAGCATAATGAATGGAAAACGCTAACCTGGCTCTATCCAGAGGTAATGAAATCCACCTACCATCACATGTGAAGCTCTAAACATGTTAAAACCATATATTGACATTTTTAGATGTGGTTGCAGGCAAATTTTATTATCTCAAGACAGACCAACGGTAGCTGTTTAAGCAAAGTGGACTGCTCGCTATCACTTAGCGTACAAAGCAGTACAGTTACATTGATAAAACTTCTCATTGTTTGGTAAAACACAACATGCCAGACAGACAACCAAGATACCAACAAGACACCAAACATAACGCCATCTACAGTCCGGATTCACACACGGACACACTTTACATTAGCGTACAGATGTAAGAGTGGTATCAATCGATCTCTTTGCAAAAGCAAAACTAGCTTATTTACCTAAATGTTTAACCGTTCCCCTTAATTACTTAATGACTTACAGTATGGCTTTCTTTGCAGAGTATCATCTCATTTGACTTTCCTTAAACTCACAAGACAGCCATCGGTTGCAAAGCATGAAGGGTTTCAGACCAAGTCCTAAGTGAATAACAGGTTATTTTTTACAGATGTAGGATGGCCTTGTTGCACGTTGCATCTTGTCACGTTGGTGGTTTCAAAAGGAAGTGATAGTTAAAAGCCATAAATCTACAGTAGTTGTATAATATCAGTCGACTGCACACACAACACCCATACCAACCGGCCAAGTTTGTGATGCTTTTCACCAAAGGTTCCAAAGGAACAAGAGATGCAAAAAATCAAATGTTGGTTATTCCAGCTTCCTCTGTTCCTCTGTGCTTTCATGCTGCTTAAGGCGGTAACGTTTCCATATACACAAAACAAGAATTTCATCTTGGCAATGGGGGAATCACAAAGGATCCAGTTCAGGCAGATATGACATGGTTCTCCCTTCCAGCCCTATTTTTTTATTATTTAGTTGTGGTGTCATATGATGAGATAACCAGACCCCTAGCTGCTGGCTCATTTAAAGCTCTTCTTGAGAATAACAGCACTTAAATGCTTGCCAGTTTATTACAGAGAGGACATGATGGCAGAGGGTCTTGTCACTGCAAGATTTGTTTTAGGGGAGTCCAATGGACCTGATGAATAAGGTGCCAAGGATTTATTACTGGATTTTCCAGCAAGCCTTTGATGTTTGCGAATGCAGCATCTCATCTGCGGATCCACACTCAAAATTGTGGCCGTGTGTGTGTGTGGATATATTTATCACTGTGCTATTTTTAGAGCTGATGGTTTGTGCTGAAGTGCATAAAAGCCATGCAAGAGCTCAAGTGAAGCAGCCAGTGATGTGCTGCGTCCCCTACACATGGAATATAAGACTGTTTTTCCTTTTAATTAAAGATGTTTAAGCCTAAAGAGAAGTACAATCTAAAAAAAACTTTGTGGAATTGATTGAACATTTTCCTTTTTAAAAATCTCATCTCTTTGATCAATGATCATCCCCTCCACTCATAAAGAAGCATCCACCAATGACTTTCCTGCCCTTTTGAGATTCCGTTCCAGTGTGTAATTGAGGATGGGGTTAAACGTGCAGATCTTGGCACTGTTTTTTATCCCCTCTGACACAGACCATTAGCAAACATCTGTTGAACCAAACCTTAAATAAACAGGGCTGTCATGGTGGCAGAGGGGAATTCTTCAGATGCCCCTCCCTGTGCTATTTTCAGTAGGCCCAGAAGTTGGTGTTTAATGATAAGCTGTGGGCGTAGCTCACATGCCTGCCATTTTATTCCCTTTACGTCTCAGGAAGCAATGGCTTCACTGCCCCCCAACTCTCCAGGGCTGGGAATCATTAGACTCTGTCATCAAGTATGTCCAATCTACATGGCATGGTACCCTGTTGCTGTCGTTTATCTCAAGTGGTGGACAGTTTTGAAAATAGACAAGGAGGCTATTTTTGCAAGTTGTCATTCCCAGGAGTGTTTCCATTTTGAAACTAAGCTACCAGCTGATGACTGTCAAATCATTCCAGTCAGACATATTTTAGGGAGATTAATGTTTCAAAATGGTAGATTCCGGATTTGATAATGAAAACTTTACCTAGCCATTGCTTCATGGCTAAGTAATGAGAGATCATGTCCACATACAGAGGTAAAGTAACCAAAGGAAAATGTTCTTTCATTCATATGGATGTGGAGTTTAACTTTTAAAACACAGGCTCCTCAGCATGTATTCCTTTGTGAGGAAGAGTGAAGGAAGAGTCGTGTCAGACGAGACTCCACTCCAGATAAATAAATGATCAGCGCTCAACAAACATCAAAGAGGGATTGTGTGCTTCAAAGGGAATAAAGGCCTCACTCTCACCAGGTCCTATATCGAAGAATAAATCCTGTGTATGCGCACACGCAAACACTCTGTTTCTGTAATCCGACCTGTTTAAGATTCTAATGGTTGCATCTGCATTGATCATTCCCTCCTGAGCCAAACCACCCTTCCTGAATATTTGTCTTTTGCGGTGGCAAGCCCAGCTGGAAAATACCCAAAATGCTTTGATGTAATGTGTCTCCTGCCCCATTTGCCAATTCTTGGTTTTTGTAAAGAACCTTCTCTCTTTAACCTTTTGATGTCTAAAGAAGCATTTCTTACATTTCTGTTTTAAAGCCCTAAATATTGGACAGAAGGATTCCCCTAAACGCAGTGTACTTTGTTTTTAAAATGATGCTGACTGGCTCAAGTTCACCTCGGGTTGTGATTTTTCTTCAGCTTGACAAACATGCCTTTCACTCTATGATTCAGCAGTCCAGTCCAGGGCCAGAACATTATGTTACATCCACATACAAAACATATTGCTTGGCTGTACCTGTGAAAAATGTTGCTTGTAAAGTTAAATGTTTTGTAAAATGTCCTGGATTAACCCACTGGCAGAAATTAGCTCCTAAATCCTTCTTCCCTATTGCAGTATGTATTATATTGTTATATTGTATTGATATTGTTATTTAGTGGTAAATATCCTCAAACAAGTATTTGATTTAATTCAATTATTACCATTCAACTGACAAACAGTGACCTTTGGGATTTGCAATCACTGGGTCAAATAGTCATATACTTTGAGTAATGACGATATTTGTAAAAAGTACATAGATGATAGTGTGCTAATTTTCAAATACTTTTCCACCTGTTTCATTATACTTGGGTTAAGTCAAATAGAGCCCAGTCAGAAGAAGCATATGTTGCTCGTTGCTTTTTGTTTCTGTTTTAACCTCTGGCTTTATCTCTTTTGTCATCCCTTTGTTTTTCTTTCTCCTCTCTCCCAGCTCCCTGTTCTTCCTTCTGCTTCTGTTAGAGTGGGGGATGTCTGTTTTCTAACACCTCTCAGCCTGCTTATCTACTAGGTCTGTATTGCTGTGGCTTGGTATTTCCAACCCCATTTGTTATTGTGTCGTCAACCCCCTTGATATCACGCCACCATCAGTTATGGATATCAGCGTGTGTGAGACAGTGAGCCGCATTGTGTCTTGCAACTGTTATCCAGAAATCATGATTGTTTATGATAGGAAGTGTATGTGTGTGTGTGGTACCAAGCCCGGGTGTCCGTATGGGTGGCTGTGGGAAGCTTGCATGTGTTGGATTCGTGCCTGCAACAGTGCTTGTGTGTCAGATTGCGTTATGGCTCTGTGCATGACTATATCCAATGACAGTGCCATTCCTTCAAGCTCGCTTTGATCGTTCATCTGTATGGGTGAGACCATTCCTTTCCGCCTTTTGGATGTCCAAAAACAAGACTCTTTGTTTTTGTGAGTGTGCACTGTGCTGTTTCATTCCCTTTGTTATAATTGGTGGATCATGTTTCCATTTTGCTGCACTGATGTTACAGCAGAGCTGTATTGAATTGTACGTGTGGTGCCAGGATTGTCTTAATTACAGGAAGGACTCGAACTTCTGAAAGCAAAAAAACCCATAATTGGCACCCAGTAGAGCATCCTCATTAATGTCTTTGCTATGCTGGGCTTGGAATATCAGAGATTCCCCCATGTAGTCACCCTTCGTGGGGCAAATTTGAGCTTGTCTCTTCGGGGTATTGGTTGAAGAAAGCACAGTCGAACTTAAACAGACTTGACTGAAACAGACTTTCTATACCATGACGCTGCCCCCCCCCGAGTCATCCAGTCAGCCTTCCTAATTGTTCCATTTTGGTATGTGATGTTGGTCTTTTGATCATGATCATTATATAAAGCTTGTGCTGTGTGTCAAATTATCAATGTCCCATCTTGGCCAATAAGTAAGTCTTGTATTTGACTTTGAACTTGCCGCAGCCTGTTGATGCCGCTCGCCCCACACGTTGGGTCAGGGTGTCTATAATGACCTGCTGCCCCCTCCTCCCCCTTCTCTTCCCCCCTTCCCGACACGGAAGATCTGTACAACTGCGACTCAACACTGGACATGGAGGACTATGATGTTCGCTCTGCCGCCAGCATCCTGGCCTCAGTGAAAGAGCAGGAGGCGCGTTTTGAGCAGCTGACCCGAGCCCTTGAGGAGGAGCGTCGCAACGTCACCCTGCAGCTTGAGCGCTCCAACATTCCTCCCAACCCCCCTACCAGCCAACCGCTAGCATGGCAGCAGGTGGTGATGCAGGTAAATGATGCCATCATGCTGGCCAACACCCCCCCCCCCTCATTTTCAACCAACTTTTGTCTGCCTCACTGTCTACCTCTCTAAAGCAACATTCTCCTGCCCCCTCCTTCCATCGGACCAAGATCATTCCATCATCATGTTTGCTCGCGGTCATTGCTTTTCATCATTGATGGGACTCTATAATCTCTCTGTTCAAGTTCTCTGTGATTTGGGACACTTGTTCCCTTTGTCTGAACCCACTGTCCTGGATGTTGTGCAATAATCTGCTCTGTGGTGACTCACCTTTTAAAAGTGAGCTGATGAGATTCAACCTCTCGTTCTCGCTTCCTTTTACGCCACAGCTTGCCATTCAATCCCATCTCCTTTTGCCCACTGGTCTTTGATATTGTCTTGTGGTGCTGCTGATTGGATTTGGCCTTTCACCCAGCTCTGGCCAGTGTCTTTGGGACATTAGAGTCCTGGCCAGGGCTCCTGACAATACTGGCTGATTCTGCAGGAGCAGGAAATGTAAGATGTAGAAATGAGACAATTGTAATCCCCTAAAAATGTCAGCAGTCACAACAGCTCAATGATTTACACCACAAAGAAAGAAACCGTCTCACGCTGTACACATGTTTTACTAACCTGAATTTGAAAGCACAATTTGGCGATGCAGCACCTGTAGCACTTGGATACATCACCTTTAATCACAGTAAAGGAGGCACACTCATGTATTATTAATATAGCAAGACTTGCAAAGATAAAACTGGTGTGCCTACATTTGCCTGCATTCACATTTTGTCAACAGTCGTGTCCGTGTTCATTTTTATGGGGCTTGCTGCCAATTTGGTCTCATGAAGGGATAATGAAGAGGAATCAGGCAAGGTATAGCAGGCTAAGTAAACTCGTCGTCACCTCTCCGACCGCAAGGGTAATCTGCTGCTTTTCTACACAAATTCAGGGAAATTATGAAGGTAAACAAGCCGCCGTCGTCTCCCTATAATCATGCTCCCAGGAAGAGGAGTGAAAGGGCTTTGAAGCAACTTTGACATAGTAGCCAAACCCTGGAACTCCAACGCCGGGGTCCATCACATGATGCCGTTGGGCCCCATAGACTTGCAATGGAAAAAAGACGTCTGTAACTCAGTGGACATATATATATATTCTTTTTTTTTTTTAAAGAAACTTCCCAGTACAAACCTTTGATTAGCACTTATTTAAATCTTGTTCTATGGGCCCATTTATGCAGAAGCAGCATGGAAAATCCAAATTTTATACTAAATGCTAAATGCCCCACTGAGCAAATTCATTGGAATGAGTAGTAATTTGCTTCTGCACTATAATTTTGCTCTGGTTTATGCTTTTAGATGCTGTTTAAGAAAGGAGATGCACTTATGACTTCTGGTGACTAGTAGTTCTCTTGAATACCTATGTTGAATACACTTATTGTAAGTCGCTTTGGATAAAAGCGTCTGCTAAATGACTGTAATGTAATGTAATGTAATGTAAATGCCCAACCTTCTTGTATCAAAATGTCTTTAAACATCCATGCCTACAATATGCATGCTTTTGAATGCAAGCTGTCCTAATAAGTGTACAATTTTAATTTTTATGTAACGTTACTTTTGACAACAATGTCTCAGAGTTTGAGAAGAACCTTTGTAGCTGCTCCCACAGTAGAGGCAAACTGTCTGCGGTGGTCCCACAGAATAAATTAACTCAAACAACTAACTGTGGCAACCTATTAACCACAAAGTAAACATCATTCATTCGACAACACAAACACAACGTAATGTTAGCCTACAATGGTGTCCTTTGTGCTGGTGACTCTGCTGCCAAATTTGAAATGCATACCCATCTGAATTTAATATCTACGCCAACCATTTAGGTAAGTTACTACCTGCAACCACAGGCACGTTTGGTTGAAAGTCACATGTTAACACAGCAGACACACAAGTCACACACAAGTCTCTATGACTTGCAACCGCATTAATGGCGGTGTCGCTAGATACCTGATTCGTCTATAAGTTTGTCTGTGTGTGTGTGTGTGTGTGTGTGTGTGTAAGACAGAGTGAGATATCCTCCCCTCCTTATAAACTGGTCAATGATTTAGTTGAGGGTGCTTAACATGACAGGCAGTGAATTAACCCTCTCTCATGCTATCACTCGCTGTTCAGACTCATAGATAACCCCTGCCCTGCTTGTTTGCACACTGGGGAGTCAATTGGGCATGGCCGAGTACCGCCCACACGGCCATGCCTCATTTTACATCACTTTGAAATGTCATTCGGTCAGCAGGCTTCCTTATAAACACCTATAAATGCCATAGCTAATTGGACATTTGGGTGGCGGGGGTCAGTGTTTGGTCAGTGTCTGCTCAGGGGCAAACAGCTCAGGGCCACGTGTGCTCAGTCTTTAGCCAGAAGCTGCAGTGTTGTGTGTAAATGTCTGTGTGTGCTCCAACGTGAGAGCCACTCCATTCACATAATGAGGTTGTATGAGCGATGAGAAATGCACCAGGTTGTTCCCTTTCTTGCTTTTTCTTTTCTCTCTTAGTTTCTCCCACACACTCACACATACTCCCCAGGCTGCATGATGGATTACAATGGATCATGGATCAGTAACTGAGGGCTCAGATTCGCAACCCGAGGGCCAGACTCAATGAGGCCGGCCATTATTTAAAGTTGGGGTCACAAAAGGAAAAGTGGACGAGGTCTGATTTATGCAATCAGATTCAAATAGACGTCTAATGAGAGTGATAAACCACTGATCTAAATAGCACTCTGCTACATGGTGCTAATTTCAGAACAGATTTGGTCCCTACACTTTAATCTGACATTATCATTTAGATCAGTATTGTCAGAGCTTTAATACAGCGACCAATGACAGTGGGCAACAAATAAACATGAGAAAAAACTGTATGATTTGTCTCTTCAAACAGTGCTCCGAAACTCTCAACACTACTTGCTTTTTTCATCAAGCCCCCACTGCATTCTCTTCTGTCAAGACCAGCCTGGATGTGGAGTGAGGCATGGGCCTGGACTGCAGCCCAATGACGGCAATAAATCATTCAGTGATGGTTTGACAGTGTTATACAGAAATATAGCAGTCATTTCCTCTTCAAATTTAAAGTCAAGAAGATTTGTAGCATTTTGAAGTGTTGTGTTTGGTGACAAATCTTCTAGCTAATGTTCATGTGAACATAAATTTGATGCATAATAGGGAAGAGTCTTTAGGCAATCTAGGGGCATGACTCCAGGGTTGGCACTGTTGGTTGGTGCACCACTTTGGTCCAAACTGAAATATGAAATATGTTTCTCAGCCAGAATTTGCTGAGAACAACAGCCATGCAATTTGGTACACATATTCATGGTCCCCAGAGGATGATACCGACTGATTTTGTTGATATCCTGATTTTCTGGTAACACCACCATGAGGTAGAAATTGTTCATGGCTCTGCGCTGGTGCCAGTTGTGGAAGGAGACATTTGGTCTTTGGCTTTTGATTTGGTTCCATTTTCATGTCAAAATTTCAATTTGTCAAAGACTTGGTTGTTACAAAATAACGGCAAATGACATTTGCATCAGCTTCAGCTATACGTTGTGTTAAGTGATACTTAGCAAATGTTAGTATGCTAATACACTGAGCTAAAACCATGAAAAGGGCATTTACGAGTTTTTTGCCATGCTGAAGTTAGCATTCAGTTTAAAGCATCGCTGTGCCTTAGCACTTACTCATAAACCGCTACAGTATTGTGGCTGGATACTCTTGGTTTTGTTAAATTATTATGGTTGAAGCTTTTCAAGATCCATGTTGTTTTCTTTGGCTAAAGATGCTGCATATGCTTCATTGTTTTCTATGTTTTCTATTTGTCATACATAATACAACATAATAGTCCCAACCACAAATAAATCACCCTTTGATATGAACAAAAGTCACCTTGTTCAGCTGGAGTGCACACAACTTAATAGGATTATAGAATATTGTGGCTTAATGTGTTTCAAATATAATTAAATTATTTTTGATTTGGCCCTGCATGATGTGAACACGGTATAAAAAGGTTGCTCACCACAAGAAGCTTTGACCATTGTATTGGAACAATAAGTGTGGGAGAGGTTCATGTAAACAGCACTGCCCTACTTTCTAAGACCTTATTAATTCAATTCTGATCCTCATTCACTTCAATATTACGCTTTATGAATTGTAGCCAAAGAAGAGAATTAGAGTGGTTACACTGTGCCGTCCTGTGAGAAACATCAGAACAATGCTTACAGACACTCCATTAGCGTTCCTGATGAAATAATCAGTAGAGATTCAGTGACACGGACCGAGGCACCTTTCAATCTGCATCCTTCCCCCGCCACAACATGTCCCCACTCACATGCTAAGATCATACCCTTTCTTCATTTGATATTGCGTTTGCTTGTGGTAATTGATTTTTGCCTGAAGGAGTGTTATCACGGAGGCTCTGAAAGGTCAAATGGTGCATGGCGACAGTTCTCTGTGTGGAGAAAGGCAGACAGCACTCAGACAACCACGTCTGTTTTGAGCTAAGGGAGAAGGTGACCTCATTTCATATACACCAGACGCCTAATCTATCTATCCACGGCCGCTGCCCGGCACGTGCACAGATTCCATCTACTGGTGCATACAATCATCCAGCTGCATTGACAAGCAAACCCAGAATAATTTCTCGTACTATGAGTACCATTAGATGTTGGTTGTTTGGTATTCAGACGCTATATTCAGTGGGCTTCTTGCATTGCAGAGGCATATCATCCCCTTGTGCAAATGTTGTGGGAAGTTTTCAAAGGCTTGTGAGCTTTAGAGAGAGAGAACAGTGCAGCCTTTGATCTGTGCTGCTGTCTGTGGTGAAGATGTACAGGCCCCGGCCCTGCCATGGCACAACAGCACTCTACCAACAATCGCTCCAGCCGCCCTCCACCCACTTTCATCCCCCCCCCCCCCCCCCCCCCCCCCAGCCCTGTCTCAGCACAATGGAAACAAAGGTCTGAGGGTGCTATAGCGACAGAAGATCTATCCTTCCACTGGCAGGGCCCAGGAGCCCCTGTACCCTCGTAAATCACCTGCCTAACAATGAGCCTTAGTTTACCCCCTTCCCTCCTCGATCTTCCCCTGTCTACATCCCTCGCTATGCCATCAGGAACCTTCTCTCCTCCCATAAACACCCTAATTACCTTGGTGTGAAAGTGTCTCCTTTGTTTATGTTTGTATGCCACACAATTCCCGTACCCTCCTACACCACTTTGCTCTGATATTGAAGCTTCATGGAGCAGCCTGCAGAAAAGTCAACTTTAGAATCTAATGTTGGTGCTTGTTTCCCATGTTTCCCTACGGAACAACTAATCATGTTTTGTAGCAGTTTAAAGGTTACTTAGTCCTCTGGCTATAAGGAATGTTAAGGTATACACATGTTTTTCAAGTTTATCAAAGAGTCTGTGGCTGGTTGTCTGTCACGATACTGATTTCCAGGTCAAGACTTCTCTTTATTTCCTTAACTGACATCTTGAGCTCAACTTTCATAGGTTTTTTTCAGAGATCCATGCACAATGTCCAGTGAGACTGTGTTTCAATGTGTTCCATCTTTATTTGTAGTAACATGTCTGTTCTTTATCTTCATCCTTGTCCTGTGCATTGATTTTAAACTAACATTACACAATTGGCCACAGCGTCACACTACTTCTTCTCATGATAATAACTAGCAGAGCTTGTCTTTGTCTTTATTTTATTATTAATATATTCTTAATATTCAGACTTTTTCTTCAGTATCAAAAGAAAACATTCTTGAGCTGCAAATAACTCAACTTTTTCCCTCTCTGATTGATTCATCTGAATATTTTTCAGAAACCTGAAGAGGTAAAACAATACAGTATTTCATTTGAAATATACAAAAATTGGAGGAAGGTCCAAAAGATTTAAATAATTTTGCCTAGCAGAACTTATTTACTACCTGTCAAAAAAACCTGTGCAAATCCAGAAGTCCAGGTTTGGAAGCCTTGGGTTCTGGTGGAACAGTTGATTGTCCAACAGTCTTGGGCAGGTCAAGGTATAACAGACTCTAAAGGCTATGCAATCCATTTACAAATCTAATAAATGTTTTAAACATTTAAAGGGCTAACCCCAATCGCTTCTTCCCACTACATTTGTTAAACGTAAGCAGAGCTGCCATTTATGTTCTAGGTTATCTTTTATGCATTCCACCTTAACATTAGGAGTCAAGATTGAGGCAATGGCCCATGAATCACACTGCTAACTGCTCAAGGTGGGGAGTGAGTCTCAGTTCGGTACAGGGGGTAACACTGAAGGACAGGAATTTTTACTCAGGGTTGGGGTTTTGCAGACAAACAGAGAGAAAGAGGTTTGAAGGGGGGGGGGGGCTATTTTGGGCTATTTATATTCCTCTGGGGCGGCTCAAACATCCATCCTTCAAATCAACCCCGACGCTGGTGGACTTAATGCCTGTCCTGGTGGACCCCCCTGCCATTTGATCACAATCCATTAAACCATTATGCTCACTAAAAGCACTAAGAGGGGTATCTGAACACTGCTCCCATTTCCTTTACCACACACCCTCTCTGCGTACTCGCATAGGTGAACAGAGAGGCTGCATAACTTTGAAGGGCACTGCCTCAGTCTGAAAGTTTCTGGAAAATGAACTTTATGAAGACCACGGTAGTCTGAATAGACTGTTTACTTGGTAGTTAAGTTCAGAGACTAAATTATAGCCCATGTGTTTGAAATAAAGCCCCTCACCTTCACAGCGCCACCAGAGGAATGTGACCTCACCCTTCCCAGTGTCCAGCAAGATAACCAAACAGGGCTAGATGTTGACCCCTTTCAACTGGCAAAAAACTAAATTGAAAACAGACTTTGCAGTAGGGCTGGAGGTGTTCTTCAAAGCCTTGATTTAATTATCCTCATGAGTTTAACGTACTGCTGCGACAATTTTACTACATGACTTACAAGCATATAAATGTTCATCAAATGAGGAACAGATTCGGCACTGTGCCTTGTTTTGGGAGGTATGCTGGAGTAAATTCAGTCTTTATTGGACAGAGCATTCCTTGAGACTACAAATGCCTTAATGGCAAAAGGGACTTAGTGCTGAACGTTTCTTTTCAATTTCACCCCAGTGTGTTCTTTAATAAAGGTTCCTACCACGCGCTGCTCTCCACAGCATAAACAGCAAAACTGTGTTTGCCATATGGTTGTCGCTCAACAAATACATGAAAATATGTAAGCTGGTCTTCAGATCTATTGTTAATATAAAAAAAATACAAATTGACAAAAGTGAAAAGTGTTTGGATGCCAGATCAGCTGGTCTGAAATACTCCCCTCAAGACAAACAAGCTAAAAAGTAGTTCAATGGGGCGGCTGTAACCTTTTACCTGTACTTTACATGGAATTGAATATAAGTCCTTAAATTAATGCTTACCGAAGGAAACATCTTAGTATTTGCGTGTTTCAGTAAATCCCCTCTCTTCAACCAGTGTGTGCATTGAAGGGATTATTAGCACATGAATTCTTTGCATCAGGTATATGTGCAGCAACATTAGGTGGTATACCCATAGACTGTATATAAGGAGTGGGCATAGTCATCGAGTCCACACCCAGTGGTTTGTGGAATACCGTTTTGAAGCCTCAAAACCTTGGATTACGGCCGATCGCCTTGTTGTTTTTTTGGCTACCAATGAACAGAAGTTACCATATTTGGAATACAGAGGACTTCCGTAGAGACGCCATATACGGCTCTAGTAGTGTCAGCTACCTGACAATCACAGTAAGCAAGCCCTAAAGCTTTTTTACTCTAAAAGGAACCATAATGAACTAGATTAACATCATGCTGTTTTGAAGAAGACTTGAAACTAGCGATTGAGACCATATACTCAAGTTTACAATGTTTACTGAGGGAATTAATCATGTGAGAAGTAGGGTAATTTTCTCATAGACTTCCATACAATTGGACTTATTTTTGCAACCGGAGGAATCGCTGGTCAGTAGAGAGAAAGCAAGTTTTAAGACACCTACGCGTTGGCTTCTCCTGGCAGAACCAGAGGTTGCAGCCTGGGTTTACCATCAGATTAGAGCAATTCAGTCAGAAGCACACATACATCCATTTACTTTGCACTCTGGCTGACTATATGAGCTCTGCCATTGCCCCCAGGCTGATGCATATTTCACTGTTGGACAGACTGTAAAAAGACTGAACATCACAGAGTTTTGAATTTGCAAACCTTTGCTGTTTTGTGACATATAGTTACACACACACGTTGGCAAAAAATCGTGTAAATTGTCATAAATTGAAGCCAGGCTGTTGGGCCCTCTTCATATTTTGGCGTAGATGCGGAGGGTGATTTGGTGTGTGAATTGTCTAAGTGTCTCAGAGTGATTCTCTGGAGAGGACTGGTAATAGTGCAGGAATGTGTGAAAAGACTGGCACTGCTCTCAACAGTCCTCTTTCCAAGTGCCTCATTCAAGCTGAATAATGACATATATACCAAGCACATATTCCATATATGGAAAAAAACATTTAACATTCTTAAGTTGAACCTCATTTACAAATGCAAATGACCGTCATCCCTTTCATCTATTAATTTCCAAGCAAAATGACACAACTAACAGGATTCCTGAAGCTGGTCTTCAGATGCATTGGCTGAAAAACCTGCCAAGAAACTGTAGATCATCAGCCAACATGTCAGCATATTCTGAGGGACATGAAAAATTGAATAAAAAGTTATTCCTAAAAGGAATACCAGTTAGATGGCCCAAACACAAAAACACAAAAAGAGTCAGTGATTAATTTTGGCGTAAAGGTGAGTTATCAAGTCAAAGACTAATTAAGTATGAACTTTTTATAAAGGGTAAAAATTTATGATTTGCTGCATGTCAGGCTAAGACTGGTTCAGATTCTGTTGTTTGTCCCTCATTCAGTGTCCCAATTACGCATGAAAAGTAAAAAAAAAAAAAACCCTAATCCAGTCATAGTTGATTACCAACCTTGCTCTGCAATCACAGTATTGTGACAGGAAAACAGCAAATAGAACCTTTTGATCTGAAGTGATGTCATTTAAACAGAGCTTTATTTCCCTAAATGAAGGGAAAATTGCCTTTTTGCAAAACAAAAGCCCCCAATAGATTGGACTCTAATCCTCTGCATCGCTGAGTAGCCATTTTACAAGGGGAAAATAAAATAAAACATGATAGTAAGAGTCATTAGATAAGGGCTTTTTTTTTTGCAAGCTGTGCCATTGTTAGAATAAACAGCAGTCAGCTTGTAACAGAGCAAATCATCCTGGTGCTGTAGATTCTCACAAATACATTATTGTTTTGTTATGGCCCTTACACAATGCAGTGATTGTCTTAAAGACCTTAGAACAGCAAAGAATCACTTTTTTATGTATTTTTTGTAGACCTACTTTGTGTATCGTATAATATTTTTTTGAATTGACTAACCTCTGTTAAAGTTTGAAGGTAAAGAAAGGGTTTCCCTAGAAATGTATTCTTGGCAGAGTGGAGAAGCTTTAGAAGTACTATTCAAAATGAGATGCCATAAAAGTCTCCTTTGAAACTGAAGATTATAAAAACATTTTTTGTTGTTGTACTGAAATGCCATATATATATATACCTCTAGCTAATCCCACCTTCGTTCTACTTTTTGTATCTGCTTTTTCTCATCTGTCTTTCTCTCTGTTTTTTTCTATATATCTGGCATCTTGAATGGACGTGAAAAACATGATTTTAACAGATGCAGCTTCATTGTAGGTGTCTGGCTGTCAAAGCACGCCTTGTTGCTGAACATTAACCTTTCTACCATCTGTTTCACACCGTATGTCCTGACAGAGTAGAGCTGACTGCAGGAGCTTTGATTACAACTCCTGGATTATTCATACACCTTGTACATTTATGTTACAAGGCCCAGGTGTTGGCTGGCTATACTCAAGAGAATATAGCTTTTGTCTTACAGTAACAGGTATTTCTGGGAACTGTATGTATCACCAACCTGTGATGTTGAGCTCATTCCTGGAATTCATTTTTGGATTTTTAGTTTACCTCAAACTGTCCTGTCTATTTTTACTTTATTTTTTGTGTGTTCGACCTGTCTGTATATGAAAAGAGCGATAGCCTTTTGGTTGTTTGGTTCTCTGGATGGCAGTGTCTGTTCGTCGGTCTGCAACTTTGGTCCAGAGGGAAATATCTCAACAACTATTTGATGGATTGCAATGAAAGATTGTACAAAAATTCATGGACCCCAGAATATGAATTCTAATTGGTGAACCCTTGATTTCTTTGATTGAGTTTGACATTTATAGTTCTGAGTGAAATGTTTTGACAACTATTACATGGATTGTCATGAAATGTCCTGTCCCCCTCAGGATGAATTGTAAAAACTGTGGTGATCCTTCAACTTTCCATCTATCAGGACCATAACATGAAAAACCGACCAACTAAAATGACATTCCCATCAGCCTCAGCTGTACTGGTGTTTAGTGGTAAATAGTAAATTATTAAAATGCTAAACCAAGAAAGTAAAAGGAAACAGTACACCCACCGAAAATGAGCATATTTGCATTGTAAACACGTTAAGCATAAAGTGGTGTTTTGAGCCAAATGCTAATGCTTAGTACAGCCTCACTGTTATATGGCAGTACATTTATTGCCTTGTTTGTGTCTAGATGGTTTGAGATTTGGCAAATAAAACAATAATCAAAACATAAAACTATGAATTGGACACAGATAATAAAACACACATGCACAGAGGAAATAAAGGGTACTGCTTCTTTTCTAATCTGCTCCCATGAGTATACCAAAGCACTTAATGGATTTTTAAACAGGGTTATGAAACTCACTCAATGTTTAAATGGCTTAAATGGAATGTGATATTGCAAATCACATAACAGAAAGTAATGCACTGCAATTTAAGTTATACAACTTTTTTTTTTTAAAACCACTTTTTAGAGGTAATGTCTGTTGGATGAATTCGTAATGGCATTGTTGAAAGTAAATGTAATGGTGCATGGTGGGAAGTTCTTTCATTAAGAACAAATGGAGCAGTAACATTCGGGGAGATGAAATACCAGGCTTGTGGAATGCAAAACCTCAGCCATTTCCCCTCCGTTTGGGATTTCTCCTTTCTCTGTTTTCTTTTTTAAGTCGAGTCATTCTTTTCCTCCTTTTCTGTAATTCCAAACGTCTCTCAAAGTTGGCCCTAGTTAAGCTTCCATCTATGTTATTAGATTAACATTCCTTGACAGTCTTGGTCACAGTCATAGATATTTGAATGCGAATTCTTTCACGTACGTCCCACCCCTCCCTTATATCAAGTGCAGTGAGAGGAACGGGACAAAGAGGTGGAGAAAAAAGGAGCTGTGTGTGTGTAGGGTGTAAAAATGTGCAGAGTATTGGGTGCCTTTGCCTGAAAAGGGCCAACTTTTGTTGTGTGTATGAGCCCCTTTCACCCCCACCCTCTTCTTCTTTTTCCTCGTCTCTCTCTGTCTATGCCAACAAGGGGGAGGGGTCGATGGATTGACAGACGCAGCTGGAGTGCAAAGAGGGAACTGGTCCCACCCCACTAAAGATGCCAGACATAGACCCAATGAGAGAGAGAGAGAGAGAGAGAGAGAGAGAGAGAATGAGAGAGAAGGAGGAGGAGAGAGAGAGAGAGAGAGCTGCTACAATTCCAGCTTCTGCTGCCTGTCTGGGAACCCTCCTTTCAATAACCCCCCCCCCCCCAGCCCCTGAGGTTTTTGTTCTCTCTCGGGCTAACTTTTTTTGTTGAGTGAGTGTGTGTGTGCATCTCTTTCCATTCCCTGCATATGTACAGCATCTCTGGAAAAGAGAAAGCTGGCTCCCCTTTTTCAGCTGTGTAAAAACCAGACTGAAGTAGCCAGGATTACACTGGATATAGGGTGATTTTATTTTCAAAATAAAAGCACGACTGCTACCACAGAAAAGCTTGTTACAGCTCACATTTGTCAACCATTCGGCTTTCATGCCCATACATATCACTGAATATATATGTTTTACTGAATATACTTGGTAGGTGTCCTTTAGACTACTTGATTACTTTATTATAGGTATAGGCCTATGCAATTACCTGTATACCTCCAATACGGCAAATAGCAGTATGCCACTGTTTTGGGAGAATGACCTGAGCGTATGCTTATAGTAATCAAAAAGTTAATAATGACTGAGTTTTTTTCTTTTCAATTGGAGATAGCTTTCACTTCAAAACACACAACTATCCCAAGAGACAGCAGCAGTTTTGTACAAAAACACGTCTCCTAGTGTATGACCATGCCTGTGCTGTGACCTTAAACACACCCTTTTTGTTGGCCGTATGTACGGTCACAGGATGCACTAGGCCTTTAGTTACTACAGTTGTAACATCAGCTATTATATAATTTGTAAATCTTTGCTAGGTTATCTTGTGGAATATGGTTATATGGTTACCATTGGTAAGACATGGATTATGGTTGTTTCAAATGTAGGCTAACTCTTTGTTATGTAATTGCTAGCAGGTAATGCAACACATCTGGTGAAGTGATTCAATCTCTTTTAAATCACTTCTTAAAACACATTTTTACAGAATGGCTTTTATGTGATGTCGTCGTTTTAATATTTCATTTTAATTTGGTTTTAGTATTTTATCTTATATTCGTTTACTATTTTATGTTAACCTATTTCACTTGATTTTATTTATTTTGTTCGTTTATTTGATTGTTTCTTAGTTTAGTTTTATCCTAACGATTGTTCTGAATGTTTCTTCTATTGCACTGTTTTGCTGCCTTGTCTGTCGTAGCACTTTGTAAACCTTGTTTTTAAAAGGTGCTATATAAATAAAGTTATTATTATTATTATTATTATTATTATTATTATTATTATTATTATTATTATTATTATTATTATTATTATCTGTAAAGCTGACTTTTGGCGGATATTAACAAATCATTGCGCTCTTATTGTGAAATGCGCATCGCCACACTTCCTGTATTCCCATCGCTAACTCTGTCCGGCTTGACGCAGCCGAGCAGAGGATGGCTGCCTGCGCCTGAGCTGCTACCTCTGCGCTCACAGAGGGGGAGAACGCGACGTAAATAGACAAGGAAAGCGTGAGGAGACGAGAGGAGGAGAGGAGGGAAAGGAGTTCACCCAGACCAGGGAATAGTCACACATTTCATTTCCCCGGGAGGTTTTAATTTTTTTCTTCTGGAACCAAAGTGTTGGATTTGAGATCATGCCTGCTGAAGTGAAACAGGTTAGTGGTGCCGTGTCTGCAGGTCTCCTCTCACCGGATCTCCAGCCTCTCACACTCTTCTTGTCTTTCTCCTCCTCATAATTGTTTGCTCATTGTTTGTATTTGCACATTTGTTTTTCCCTGGATCATCACTCTTTTTTTTATTATTATTTTTTTTTTTTTTAATTTATCCTAACCCTTCCAGAGTTTAATACATGAGAGCAGCTATTCCCAGATTTATCGATGTCCTTCACAAGGATAGTGCGTGTGAGTGTGTAATATGTGTGTGTGTGTGTGTGTGTGTGTGTGTGTGTGTGTGTGTGTGTGTGTGTGTGTGTGTGCACGTATGGATGTGTGTATGCAAATATGCATGAATGGAAGGGGCTGCATGACATCAGAGACAGTTATGATGAGTAAGTACTTATACCACTTAGTAACCAGTCCATGCTGTAAATAGTCATGACCATGAGATTGAGATTTAGTGGTGGTCCTCTGTGTGTGACATTGTGTGGGGGTGGGGGGGCTTGTCCTGCAGGAAAAGCAGCATTTTTTGACTTATGAGTTTCCCTCACGCATTCATGGGGCTCCTACATGTCAGTACCTATAGAACGGCTGGTGTGATCACTGGACAAGCAGTGAAGTATTGAAAGTTTGTCCCTGATCATCACCAGCGGCGCTCTGAATGAGCCCAGGCCAGGATTTATAGCCCACGGGGCTGTTGTGCTAAACGTGTGAGAGACATGGCATTAGAGTCTTTTGTCTTTCACTTGCACAGATACCGCAGGAATGTGCTTTTGTTAGCTCTTGCGAGAGTGCTACTGTGTGTGTGTGTGTGTGTGTGTGTGTGTGTGTGTGTGTGTGTGTGTGTGTGTGTGTGTACCAGACCATGATGTGCATACATTATTGGAAGTGTTTCCTGTGTTTTGAAGCGCATCCACAGGCAGACTACACCATCACAACACTCTTTTCCCCGCCGAGCTTGGCAGCGCTCAGAAGCAACAAAAAAGAAGAGGAGGAAGACAGACAATCCAAAAAGAGAGAGAGAGAGAGAGAGTGGAGGGGAAAAGAAAAAAACTGATTGAATAAGGTCAACTTCCCATCAGCGTCGCTCTCCTCCGCCGGGCTGAGAGGGGTGGAGTAACGCATTCCCTGTTTGGCAGGGAAAAACATTCTGTCAGCTCTCCACGTTGCTCTGATAATAATACATTAACAGTTGCCCCCGTGGATGAGTGCCACCAGATAACTGAAGGAGCCGCCGCCAAAAAGAGAAGCCGTTTTTTTTTTTCTCTCCCTCACACACTCTGGGTTCTTTCCATCCCTTGGTTTTGATAAGTTTGAAGGATGTGTGCATGAAGTGGGCATCGATGGATAAAAAAAGGAGGGCAAATGTTTCCTTTTGGATTCCTTCCTTGGATGATGTGAACGGAATGAAATGCAGGAAAACAACCTTGTGTCCGTGACCCCCTAAAGACCGGGATAGTTGGCGTGCTTTGGGGCCGGCCGTCATCGTGGCGTGGCCTTTTCAACTCAGCTGGACATTCCTCAGCTAGGGAGCACCTGCTTGGGCAGTGCTGTATGGGGGAAATGGGGTTCAAAGTGTGTCAAAGTCACAATTAGGCCATATATGGATCAATGTCAATGTCCATGTTTTATTATGGTTGTCATTCTACTTGCTTTTGATCAGTTATTGCTATTGGGACGATGGGAGAATAGTTTGGAACAGGCATTAAACTTCTTTTAGCTGCCACATTTTGCCCCGATATTCCATACTGTCCTCTATAGGTCCTCCAGGGTGTCCAACAGCTTAACGTCAGTTTTTATACTCAGAAGAATGTAGATAGCAAAGGGGAGAGGAGAGAGATGCTGATCTGGCGTGAACTCATCTTACTGCTGCAGCAGAGCTTACGGTAAATGAGTTTTAGCCCACTGAAGATTACTGCATAGCCATCAATTAGTGGGGGAGTCTGCACCAGACCACGTCTGAGTTAAATATAAATTGAACTTTATTCTAGAACTTTTACACCAGCGGGGGTATCTCCCCAAATCCTCCAGATTTAGTTGCAGCATCTTCTGCTCATGAAAAATAGAAGAACAGAGTTGTCGTGAAGGGGAAAGGAAAACATTATGAATAATCCAGTATTCATCATTTTGCCAAAGTCCATCAAAAAAAATAAATGGCTTAACTTTTCCTCCGCAAGCTAGAAGGACCCGTCTGCATAACAAAATAATTAATCGGTGATTCAGAAAAAGACTAAAGGAGGTCTTGTCTTCAGACTGCGGGTTACTGCCAGATTCTTGACAGCTAGCGGGGCTTTCAGCTGCAGCAACTGAGCGTTCCCGCTCCTCTCCGATGCTATTTGATTTCTTACCAAAATTAAAAATTCCGTCAAACTTCTCTCCATCTTTTTTTTTTTTTCTGCGGGGCTGTTTTTTTTTTTTTTTTTTTATCTGACAGCTCCACCGTCCTTGCATATTCTTTCCCATTCATTTCCTCAGGCTCCCCCTTTTGTGACTGCAGAAGATGTTGTGCAGATCAATATTTTGAAGACATGTAGAGCATGAGGAGGGGCATTGTTTGGGGAGTGGAGAGGCCGTACAAGAATCATGCCAATGACCGGAAACATAGCTGACAGTCAGTAGATCTGAAGATTAGTCAAGGCAAGGGGCATTAACTGGGCGGGGGGAGGTTGAGTGCAGGATGGGAGAAGGGTGGGGGTGGGGGTGGGGGTGGGGGGTCATGAGTGCTGTTGTGTTTTGAAGGCGAGAGGGTTTTGAAAGAGGCGTGATCATATGGTGGTAGGTGCCTGGTGCCTGGTGATACCAGATGGCCCTCCCACCACACAGCCTGGCCATACTCCCCATGTTTCCCATACCGCTCCCATGACTGCCCTTATAGCACGACTCATGACACAACATGGCTTGACATGTTACAGTATCTGCCACTCCACCCACACCATCCGCCTGCCTGTCGTCCTACCCACCTACTTCTCCCAGTGGACGCCTGTTTCTGGGTTTAAGTAACCTGAACTGTATTTACATGTGAACAGCTGAGACCATATATGTACCTTCACATGATCACTACCCCTCCAGCATATCAGGGCTCAGGCAAATAGTTTGCACATACTTCAACTGTCTTGAAGTACCAAAACAGATGCATTTTGGCAAAATAGCTTCATCATGCACGGTATTGCAATTTGTTATTCTCATTATAAAGATTTTCATTACCACAGTGTGATTTTCTTTAGAATATTGGATCTGTTTGCTTCTATCTACCAGAGGGCTGCTCCCTCTTAGATGGTTAGTCGACTAAATTATTTATTTCACAAAAACTTATTGGCACATCTCTGGTAAACACAAGATTTATAGTGGTTCTGTTGTGTGACTCTTTATGGAGAAACTTAGTTTTACAGATTAAATCAACTAATGGATTAGATTAGGGTGTTTGTCGACTAAGAATCCCTTTGGTCGAGGACAGCGCTAATATACTGTTCTCTAATGGCATTTTAAGAAAAAATAAATGTCTGGCCCCAGTTTCTGAAATGTAAGTATTTGTTGCATTTCTCTGAATCATGATTTGAAAATTATAATTTGTTGTTGTTGCAATTTATAGTCTAAGCAATTGATGAATTAAGGGTAGCAACCGATTTATGTTCTAATTATCCTCATTTTAAACTAATCAGCAGATTATTTTCTTGATAATCCATTAATTGTTTTTATCAATGGCCTTTAAAAATGCTCTTCACAATTTCCCAGAACCCTAATTGACACATTTATACCGGTTGTTTAATCCGTCATCTTAAATCCAAAGGCATTTAGTTAACAATCATAGTGGACGAAGAAAAGCAATATTCACATTTGAGAAATGTGAATCAGTAAATGTATGACCTTTTTTGCTTTAAAAATGATTTAATTCATATATTAATATCAAAAAATTGATAATGAAAATAATTATTGCACCCCTATTTTTGTGATAGTCATATTCAATATACAACACATACATGACAGCTGGTCCACCAAGCGGCTTAAAACAAACACTGTGAAATATGTGAAATATTTGACCCCAGCAAGTATTACACTTTACTATACATAGTACACTGTACATTCTTGCTCTGTATCACATGAACACACCCTTCAGTAGTTAGTGTTTACTCTGTGGTTGTGTTCTGTGTGGAGCATTAAGGGTCTATGCCACTCAATCAGTTGGCACTACAGACCCCCCCCCCCCTGCCTTGGCATCCCCTCTCTCTGCCCTAACCCATTTGGCTGGCTGACAGTGTGACCGATGCAGGCCCATGCACTCGCTCTCTCACTGTCTGACCACTGGCGAGGACCATAATGCTCTCGGCTTTCATCATCACACCGATGAGAAAAAAAAAAAGGTGAGTGGCAGTAAATTGGAAGGCTTGAGGGGTGTCGGAGATGGATGCTTTCATGCTGCTATGTTTGGAAAATGGCAGTGGGGAGAAAAAAGCGGCACATTAATGAGATGGCAGCTCATTATCTTGCTTGAGCTGTTGGTTGTTTCTTTTACCTATTCAGCATTACAGCGTGCCGGGTATCAAACTGCGTGCAGGATGCTTGGAGTGTGAATCATATATGGATGCATATATATATATATATTCATGCACATCCTTGAAAACATTCCATTGTGTTTCCCTGATTTACATTTTGTATATTGTCCAATCACATGTTAATGACTTCTTGGCTGATGGAGAGTTTGTGCTTTTTTCCTGCTGCCAAATACATTAAATCCTCCAGAGGTGAGGTGTGAAGATGGTGTCAGCCCACTCTTTCTTCAACACCCAAATGCACACACACACACTTTAGGCTACAGAGGAACATCAATTGGATCCCCGGCTTATTTACTCACTGTTTGTCTGCAGGCCACGGACAGGGTATCCCCGTTTATAAGGGAGCTGGATTCATGGTTTCCTCGGCTGTGTCCAATAAACACCTTCCTATCTGTGCTGCTGGAAGCCAGCAACAAGATCCATGTTTTCGATCGGGCAGATAAGGAAGCCACTTGCCTCAGAGAAAGCAGAGGAGGCTCAGTCACACAGGCCGACCAGAAAGCTGATGAAGTAGAACACTTTACCCGTAAAATAAAGCTGTGCTCGCGGCCACATCGGGGCTGTAATCGTCGTAGTGACAATATTTACATGACGCTCCCTTATCCTAATAATGATGTGTTTACATAATGGCAACAAGTTGGTAATTACACAACATGATGCTCTAATTCAAGAGACATAAACAGCACTCTCCTGTTAGGAGGGAACCATAATCAGTCAGGTCTGATTATCCTCGATGCTGTCAATTGGGAGCGGACTGAGCAGGTTTTTCCGCTTTAATTTAAATTAACATTTTACATTTCATTTTCATAAATTGCTGCACCACTGTTCTCTTCCCCTCCTCCCCCACTGCCGTCCCATGGCTCGGCTCGTCCGGATGCTCTCCGCTTTATTTTAACGAACTGCGAAAATGCGCTGCAATGTAGAAAAGAAAACTTGAAAATTAAGATTTCCTGTGTCGACGCAAAGACACATCAATAGGCCTACCGAAAAAACGGGGCCGCTGCAGCACCCTCACTTCCCAATGCCGATGGGACTGAAGGTCACTGAAGAAGAAAATGACTCTTCTTCCTAATGACCCAATTTGCTGTCACGTTGACCTGCGCAGTGTGGGTGTGCTTGCGTGTGTGCATGTGTATGTGCACATTTTCCAGTGCACAAACGTCTGTTATGTGTGTGTGTGTGTGTGTGTGTGTGTGTGTGTGTGTGTGTGTGTGTGCTTGCATGTGTCATTACTGTAATTGGCTTTCCTGCAGGGACTGTTGTTGAAGCTGCAGATGTGACAGTTCTTTGGGCAGCACCATGGACAAATAGGGACCCAGGTGATCCTTAAAGGCAGTGATTAATGACACCATGGGCTGCAAATTCGAATTTTCCCAGCATCTGCACCAAAGAAAAACAGCTGGTAAAGCGAGTGTTGATGTATTAAGGTGCCGTAGCT
The DNA here is from genome assembly GCF_027596085.1 of Anoplopoma fimbria. Classification (NCBI taxonomy): domain Eukaryota; kingdom Metazoa; phylum Chordata; class Actinopteri; order Perciformes; family Anoplopomatidae; genus Anoplopoma; species Anoplopoma fimbria. The sequence goes on from NC_072461.1 coordinate 19,508,783, forward strand.
GAATTTGATCGAAATTGACGACCAGACTGGACCCAAACTGTCACTGTACTATTTTGATAGGAAAGATTAAATTTCTACCAGGGGAAGAAACCAATCGTCCTAAGTTTATTAGATGGACTGCAGGAACATAAACATTACTCAAGATAGCCCATATGATTAATGGATTAACTGTTAAGATATGTGCCATTTATCTTGAATGGAACATAAAAGTGTCCATGAAGAGGAAGTTCTTTCCTCTTACCCCTCCCTCCGTATTCCCTCTCTTCCTGCGCTCCAGGCTGGGAACATTGGTGCCACCTAGGCCTCCAGTCAGAGAAGGGTCTGGTTCTGGGGCCTTTACAAAAGCACTGAGGCTTCTTTAGCAGTTGTATGTATAGGTCATATAGGCTCCACCCCCTCTGTCCTGCAGCTGGGGACCTCTTCCAGGGGCCCTGAGGGGGAAGGTCAAAGTCCTCATAGAGCTTCCCTCAACCAGAAACACAGGAACAAACGCCTCCCTACTTCTCCCTTTCTCCTTTTTAACCCCCTATACCATCCAGATTGTACTACGTGCAGCACAGCCGTGGGGGGAGTGGCTGATGGCCCCGGCTCCTTTCGCGTGTTTAGTCTGGAACTTTCTTTTGAGGGATTAGCCCACTTCCTGTCTCTGGGCCGGCCGCAAGAAGCAGTCGGGATGCCGGGGGAGAGCATCGATCCTCCATCATCGCACCATCTGTCTCATGCTGCCCTTTGGGATTAATGATTCTCTCTGACAGCTCTTTAGTAGGGCTCTATCAGCCTGGGCTGACCATTCAGATTACGCTGACATGTGGCAGTGCGAGGAGCTTGCATGAGGCATCTCTGGTTTATTTATTTTAACTGCTGCAAGGAGTCATCACAGTCTTGGGTTTTTGAGAACTCAAAAATGTTCATGGTTCACTTTCTTTTATTAAACATTTTATTTGTTCAACACACTAATTCTGTCACAAGCCTGGAGAGATGTAGTATCCCACTGTGCCGTGTATATTGATACATATGAAGTCTATGTAAATACACCACACTCACACAATGTTTTACATTACATTACATTACAGTCATTTAGCAGACAATTTACAATCAGTAGTATATTACATATCATTCACCCATTCACACACTGATGACAGGGCTACCATGCAAGGTGCCACCATCAGACTCTAACTAACATTCATTCACATCCGAAGTGATAACAACAATAATAAGTAGAAAAATACAATGAATCAGACTTACATATCTATAAACAGTACTAGGTTTCCTTAGGCATTTACATATGTGTAAATATAGTTTATGTTGATATTGCAGTTTTCCCTAGTGCTATTTTTACATTACATTACATTACAGTCATTTAGCAGACGCTTTTATCCAAAGCGACTTACAGTCAGTAGTATATTACATATCATTCACCCATTCACACACTGATGACAGGCTACCATGCAAGGTGCCACCATCAGACTCTAACTAACATTCATGCAACATCCAGTCCACACCGATGGCAAGCCTTCGGGAGCAACTTGGGGTTAAGTGTCTTGCCCAAGGACACATCGACTGCCGAAGCCGGGTATCGAACCACCGACCCTCTGATTGGAGAACTACCTTGCTCTCCACTACGCCACAGCCGCCTTTTAATTTGATCGCGTCAGATAACATTAGCAGTTGTTGCAAAATTTGCCAAAAGCGTTGACCTGGACCCAAAGACTCAAAGGTCAAGGTCACTGTGACAATACAAAACTAATTGTTGTCCATAAGTCAATAATGTCTATGCTTATTAGGACAATCTCACACAAATGTCTAATAGGATAAAGCGATGACATTTTTAACAGACATTGATGTAAATCTGTACTTGATGTACTTCACTGGTTGAAGTACGCATACAACTCCAAGGCAGTAATTCTTTTTTTTTTTTACTGTGATTCTGTTGACTGGATTAACTGTGTTTATTGTTCTAACAAAAGGCTCATTATGTCCCATTGTATGTGGTGAAAAGAGAATGTATCTAACCTTTGTAGATCCATGTTTTGCTTACTCAGAGCTCAGTCACAAAGCCTGTAGGGAGTTTGAACTGAGAACTGGCTGTTAGTGACCCGCTGGCGGTTGAAGTGCACTGATGAGGTCCGGCACTTCATTAGAATGCTGCTCTGAACCCTCGCAACGCACAATAGTGGCTGTTACTGCTGATGGCTTGGATCCAGAGAGAAAAATAAAAGAGAAGGATAGAGGGGGGGGAGGGAGCGAGAGGGAAAGTCCAAACCACTGTAAGCTGACCGGCCTTGGGGCAACACAACTCCCGCTACACACATCCTCTGCTGTAGCAGCCACAGCGCTGGCCCCAACACTGCCTGCACACAAACATTATGCTAACCAGTGGCAAGAGTTCAGCCAAACCAGGCACAGGACCTCCTAAAATGGGAAAGATAAACGAGTTCCTGGCATTCTCACCGCTGCCGATTCTCCACGCAGACAACGGTTTGCATAGTTCAATGGTTTCTACAATAGAGGCATCCAGACACTGGGGTGGCTGTCATATGCCATTACATGTGATGGCACAGCATTGTTACTCATCTCCTCATCTTCTCTCGATATGAGCTCAGCCCATTCCCAGAGGAGCCTACTAGTGAACAATGGAGTGATGCGCCTCCTCACACATTCCACAAGCCTCTATTGAGCTGTCTAATGAACCTCTACTGCATACGTGGCCTGCGCTGGCTGCCGCGGCTCTACGAAAAAATACCATCTAGCCCCATCACACCCCCTTATATTTAATTTGTTTGGAATGTGTAATAGGCTGTGAAGTGGAGCGTGGCGCAGCGTTGATCTGTGCCAACCAGGTCTGCGGATAGGGAGGGACAGGTGCCAGCCATCCATGGAAGGTGCTGTACTTAACACTCTGCGCTGGGCTCGAGTGTAGAATCCTGGCCCTGTGGTTCAGGCTTTTTAGAGATGCCTGCCAGTGTCCTTTTGCTCCAGCCAAGCAAGCTTTTAGTTTGGTAATAGGACATCGTAGCTGTGTGTTCTTGATCTGAAGAGGGGCCAGCTAAAAGTTGTAGGGAAAAAGGGATTCGGGATTCAATCACAGGCCTGTAGAGCCAAAGTCTACATGAAGCACAGCACAAGTTATTCTCTATGCTGTAACTCAATCCTGCACGATTAGAGGGAATTCCCACCCGGGGGCAGATACAATGAAAGCCAAACAAAATAAACTTATTTTCTCTATAGTGGTCCCATTTTAATGCAGCCATTATACTCTGCTATCAGAATTAATTAATTAATTATAAAGCTAGGGTTGGTAATCTTGTGCAACCACCTAAGTACGCTCAGCAGCACTATCTCCAAAAGTTGCTAAATCAAGCAAAAAAGTCACCAAATAGACACTGACAACCTGTCGTTTAGGCCAGCGCAGAAAGAATAAATAACTTATATTATTTCCATTTTATTGATCATCAGAGTCTGAAAGATGTTTTATTTTGAAAAATGATCGGATTCTCTCCCAATTACATCCGCCTGTGCCTCTTGACACATGTCAAGACGCGTGTCTCGGTCACGTGATACGTTACCTCAAACAATTAATCATTTTATTTCGCCACGTTTATCTTGAAGGCCGGTCCGTGAAAATATTGTCTTACATGAAACCGGTCGGGGGCCGCTGATTTAGGCAACCCAGCAAAGCCAAACCCCCAAAATGATCATTATGAACATGAACATATCATAATGAACATAAACAATAACATGGCTATTGTACTCACAACTGTTGTGCCGTGTAATGAGTGCAGGGGCAAATAGGAAAACCGACTGGCCGATAGTAAGGGCATTTGGGGAGTATTGACAATTTCAACAAATGTAATAAAATGTTTTAAAGACGATGACTAACCCTAGCTTTAAATGAACCTTTTTGCTTTATTAGATAATGTTATACAGGGAGAGCATGTCTGAGAGCGAGCACAGTCATGACCTGATGACATGGGAGGTGCTGAGACACAAGAACACCCTGTTTTCCATCATTATTCGTGCTTTAACAAGTCTGAAAAAAGGCAGACAGTGACATAAATAGCTCCAACCTGTCTGCGTCTGCCAGAGTCTGGTGTTTTATCTGTGCTTGTAGGCTTTGTGGAAGAAAAAAAAATACAGCTCTGAAGATTGATACTGCAAGTAAATGCCTCTTAAACATATCCAGTGCTGTGCTGTTTTCCTAACCGGACCTTTGACTGCCATCACCATTAAAACTCACATGCGTATTTATTTCCCTGTGGCTGTTTTAAGGTTGTCGTTGGTTACGGCTCTCTGCTTTCCTGGATCCTGAGGGATTCAAGTAGGGTCTCAATTTAACACTGTGGTTGGTCAGTAGCTGTACTGAGGCATGTTTTTTTTTTTCTTCCTTCTTTTTTACCTCCTCAGATTCAGGACGTGTGGAAAAGAGTACGCTAAACCCCGCGAAGTTCTCAAAGTTGAGCAAACAAGACCTGTTGACACAGACCTCCTTGAGTTCCCAAATTCTTTCCATCAAATTCTAGGACAGTTAAGAAAGGCTTAATCCAATAAAAACCCACTCTTCGCCTGTTTTGTGCTCAGTCTCTCTTGAATCTGGCTCTGAGTGTGTGTGTGGGGGGGTGATAAGTTCTTGTGAAGGCGTGGCCAGCTGCAGCCTCTGTTGTTCAGGCCACAAGGGAACACGGGGAGTGTTTTGGGGGTCATGGAGCTGCTACATTCCAGACTCAAATGCTCAGATGGGAGCACTCATTCTTCAGTCTGCTCCAGGCCATAATCCAGGTCCACTATTATTCCTGTGTCACTTATCCGCAGTCCTTCAAGCATAATGTCCCTGAAACACTGGTGCTAATTAAGGCTGCCGGTGTCAGTAACTGGGCAGCGGAACCTGTATCAATGCCCTCCTTGTACAGTGCAGAGGCGTCACTTACCGGGGAGCCAGAAGTCACGGGAGACCAGACTGAGTGCCCCCTTTTCTTGGTCCTTCATGTTCTCACGCCACTCATGTTGTGACTTTAACAAGGCCTTAATATGGTCCTGTACTGCTAATGGTGATGAAAGTGAAGTGTGCTGAGTGCTTTACTACCTTCTATAATTACTTGCAGAAATGTACTCGGATGGTAATTTCTACAGTCAGAGAAAAAATGTTATGGGGGGGGGGAATGAAAATTGACTTACGTTATAGGGTCCTTACAGCAAGACAGACCGGCAATGTCATGATGCACAACACATTGGCCATGCAGCCAGGTGAAGTAGCAGAGGTGTGGTTGTGGGAATGTGCCGAGCTGATGCGAGGAGCAACTGTAAGAAAATTGCTGCGCTTGCGGAGAGTTGCCTGCAAGTAGGACAGTAGTGTATCCTGACACACGAGTGTGTAAGCGCACACCCTGGTGCGCATAGGTTCTGCACCCTCTACAAACTGCCGATGCCACATTTCATTAATCAGGTGTCAACAGACAAAGGCGCCTGAGACTTACAAACAGCAGCAGCGCCTTCGTTATCCTTTTATCTCCAACCAGATCCAGTGAATCAAATACCTGACAAATCAATGTACATCATCACATTAATGCAAAATCTTGTAAATGTTATACTATCATTGATCTGCACATTGATTGAACCAGAGATACTAGAGGCTAAAATAAAATATTAAATACTAAAATAAACCACTTAAAGTTGAAAACTCTCTTTGATCTCAACATTTAGCCCAGCTCTACCAGCAGTTAAAGCAGCATTGGCATTGTCAACCAATTCGGTGTCACCTAAAGAGTTCTTAATGCCAGAGTATGAGTGTTGTGCCCAACCATGGCGAATGTGTCCGTTTTAGTGTTTCACAAATGATTTAATCCTGATTTATTGATTAAAAACACAGTGGCTTTCATCCCTCAATAATTCATTGCTGCTGTATTTTTTTGTAGTGCTACAGTTTTACAAATGATGCATATGCAAATATCGTGTTCTGCTATATTAGCGATGACAAATTGCCTGCATTCTCCAAAGAGTCCAGAATTATTCCAACCAGTCTCACTGAAATATGGTGTCGCAGCAGGAGCGGAGAGTTGGATACTAAATCTGCGGGACGGCCTTCAAAGGGGGAAAAGCTATTGTGTCCCCTGCCACATTGTAGTGTGAAAATCACAGTGGGCCCCGTGCACAGAGACCCCTCTGAAATTATTACAGGCCTCCATCCACGCTCTGCAATCTGAGGCTTGCAGGCAGCAGGACTGGCATTGTGTCCCCGGACCTCCGACCCTGGAGCCCCACAGCCACAAGCTGCTGCTGCTGCGCTTTACTCCAGTCTCTGTGGCAAACAAGCCCTCTGTCTTCTCCGTCCAACATACACCAACAAACCTAATTAACTTTCCTCTTGGCTGAACGCTCCTGCCTCTCCTCCACCACAGCTGTGCACTCTGTCCACACTACTTTGAATACTCTCTCATCCAGAGTGTTTTGATTCCAAATTCCTATTACTAACCGATGCCAGTTCACGGCACCTGATCTCTCAGAGGTTTGTTTCAAAGTCAAACAAAACCAATATTAGGAACTAAATGTTCCTAGTATTGGTATTGTTTGTCTACATGTGGAGAAGGTAAGGTGCTGCAGAGGAAGATTGTTCTCTGCCTTTTCACTGCAGTGAACCTCTCCTGGGAGGAACTGATGTCTGCATGATTGAGTTTAAAACTAGGTTTCTGTAGTGTGTTTACTATACAGACGCAGCATGTATCTGTGTTCATGCGCATTATGGATGCTGAGTTAATGATACAGATGCTTCTGTGTATGAATTCCTGTGTACTGTGCATATTTGGTAGTGAACTTTTCTAGCGGCAGCACTGCAGTGTTCTGTGCGGTGAGGTTCTGAAGTGGGTCAGCCTCTCTGTAGTGCTGGAGCTCCTGTTCGCTCTCAGAGGAGCTTGTGAGGGGAAAAAAAAAGAAAACGTGTAGCCAGGACAAATCTGCTATTACCATCGCCGGACACATTGTTGTCTGCTGTGAACAAGGACAAGCTTAAAAAAATTATAAGATACCTGCACACTGGATTAATTTCCCCTTAGTGAATTATTCAGGAAGTTATCCATCTGTCTTTGCAATGCATTTTTCAATAGTTGATTGTGCGTATGCTAGTTCTGCACTTCTCACTGGTGTCTCTGTACGTCCAATTTGTTCAAGTGAGGCTCTCTTTTTTTTTTTACTGAAATTACAATATTGTTTTTGGGTTGCCTATGAGCATGTTTCATAATGAAGCAATTATAAATGTGCAGCAGAATCACTGTAGCCTGTGTGATTCTTTTTTTTTGGGGGGGGTTATGGATATTTTTCTCTGTGGAAGTTACATCGTTTGGCTTTTGGGTTTCAGCTTGGCTGCTTTTGAATGATGAGCATTTGGCCGCTCATGGATCCTTCAGTCCTCCCTGGCAGGCAGAGCCGCCTTAATTGTTGCATGCCTCTGGAACGTGCTTCACTAATGGGGCTGTTGGAGTCCTAATCAGTCAGTGCTTTTTTTTTTTTTTTTTTTCTTTCTCTAATATCTCAGGAAGCAGGGCAGCCTTGATGATGCAACAAACGGCTTTGGTTTGCTGACGCCACTCTGGAGGTTGAGGCCTGGAAATGTCATATTTCTTTCAGGCCTCTTTCAGTCCTTCTGATGTCAAACTGGGATCCAGTAAAATGACATTCTATGAAAATGTCTGCCGGGTCTGTTTTGGTATTTGTCGCCTGGCTGGTCTTGTGAAACAACAGATGTGATGAAATATGACAGCCATTCCCTTGGATAGTTACAGAAACTAATTTCTCAGACTGTGACAACCTAATTCAAGCGAGGGGGGATGATGCCATTACTGATTCCACTGTAAACACTCCATCATGGCTGCTAATCCTCTTCGACATCGCTGAGCACTCACACAGGTAAGAGGTGCTCTACAGATTGTAGTCAGGGTGGGACTTTTTCCCGTAAATATCCAGAGATTTGCATAATAGGAGCTTATTGCTCATTCGCTGCGGATTGAATCGGAATGCAGCCATCTTTTCATTGAAAGGGTCCAACGGCTGACTCATTGTGTGTTGTCCCACAAGTCTATAGAGGCGATTCGGGAACCTGGAACAGCAGTGGTCTAATACCTCAAATGAGTCATGATCCATTTGACAAGCCCCGCCTCCTGCCTCTCTCTGTCCTCCTCTACCTACTCTACAGTCCAGGGCCTTCTCTTGAAGCAACCGATGACAGGAGGTTTAACCGTGCAGGCCAAACAGAGAATTATTTCCCTCCACTGGTCTTCTCTTCAGCCCCCCCCTCTTTTGCTTAATCTTTATTTTGGCTTTAAAACAGGTGCTGAATCTCCTGGCAAGGAAAAGGGACCTCTAATAGCGGGAGATGTGAGCACCTTGTCACCATATGGGGCTCGGAATTCCACAGAATTGCTCTCTAATCTCCACAACATGTTAGGAATTTGCAGCCCTTGTTTTTCAGGACAAAATAGCAGTCTGCTCACCACGTGGCTTCTCTTTTGCCGTGCAGTGTGCAACCCTGTAGCACGTTGATTTTTTAAAAACATACACATGCACACAAGGACATCCACCATGTCCTTGATGTTGGTTGTGTGATGCGCCACTTTAGGTTTGTAGTTTCAACTACTTTCCACCCCCTTTCATCTACTGTATGTATTGCATTTTGTAGCTACCTAATGTTCAGGTACTGGCAAGAGAATAATGGAGAGGTTGTTTCCTTGCACTGACCCTGCATCTAGTACTGGAGACAGGGCAGAGTTAAAAGGGCTGGTATTGTGTGGCTTTGGCTGATATGGTGTAACATTTTTACTTCCCAATACTGAAGCAGATACCTGAACTTGTGTATTGGCCGGTACCGATCCAATACTGGTAGGTTAAAAAGAAAAAAATATATATATTTTGATTATGATTTGTTTATTAATTTATCAGTCATAACTGAAAAGATGTTAGATAAAAATAAATCTAGGAAGAATAACAATTCCTTCAGTATATTGTTAAAGTGCAGCCACAATTTAAGGGAAAGTACCGATTGGGCTGGATGTAGGGATCGGGTACCAAGTGACACGTGTTGTCGTTGTTCCTGTGTAACGTAAATGAGCAGATAAATGATATGATATCTTGATATTGGATTGGTGAATAGACTCACATACTAGTCATCACCCCATCCAGCATTTCAGGCTGCAACGGTGGCATTTTCGATACTGGTATTGGTATTGGAATAACAAAGTGGGGTGGAATGTGTCAGAACAAAGTATAGTGTTATTATTCATCATTTTCAAGTTCACATATTGTACAATGTTTTGTTTGTTGAGGAATTTTTTATCTCTCCCTGCACATTTTTTATTTACAAGTTTTGTGGTGATTACAAAAGATTCTCTGCAATCTTTTAGCAGACATATTTGTTGTGTATGGAAGACATGACAATTTTGCTTTCCCATGGAACAGTCAGATATGACTTCTGTTTGCGGTGTGCCTAAAGTCTACACAGATGACTTCAGTTTACATGATTCGGCGTCACTCTTGTTGTGAGATGTTGTTATTCGTGTGGGCATCAAATCTGTAAGAGACATCTTCAGGGTTGTGTTTTTGTGGCTTTTAGGGTGGGGGTCTGTTGGCTTCTTATTACACGACACAGTAAGTTATGTGTAAACAGTGAGAGTCATAGTTTTTTTTCTTCCAGTGTGCGGAAAACCATTTGTGGTGGTGTGTTGCATTAAGTTTCTCTTTGCATCCTTTGAGTCATAATCTGGAACAGGCTGTTCCCTGTTTGATACATTCCTCAGGTTTAGCAGAGGTCTTCAGATATCATCCCTCTTCAGTCTTTGTTCACTGCATCACTGGCCTGAAAAAGTTTTCATCATTTTGAGATATTGCCTGGTTCCTTCCTGAGGCCAGTGGACTAATGGGCTTTGGTCTGTGGAATCCACTCCAGCGTTTTCTCCCTCATTGGGCCATTTGCTGAGGCCCCAATGGGGCAGACAACAATAGGCTTCATATGAAATATGCACCATGACCGGGGCATTCCAGCAAGCAGTCGATGTGTTCACAGCAGTTTAGTGGTTAGATAAAAATCTGCTCCGATTGAAGAGAAAAACACAACACTCCAATGCTTCCAGGGATCCAAAATAAGATTGAGTGTTCATTTTGTTATTGGATGGAGCCTGCCTGCCTGCTATCCATCTAACCACTTTCTGGCTCGCAACGCTTATGGCCCTGTCTTGTCTCTCTTTGTCCCAGTCAGAATATCCGCCTAATGAAATGAGGGTGCATCCAGAGTCCTGAATTAGAAGTGAAACAATTGTTACATATCTTATTTATTTGCTGAAATTGCCCTGGCAGAAAGCCCGGGGCCTGCAGCTCTGCCAGTATTAGTAAGGGGGCGATGCTCCTCAGTGCTCAGGTGGTTGCAGCATGGATGGTGCGCAGCTGCTCAGAGTAATTGCAGTGAAATCTGGGGATGTCTCAGGTAGGGGAGATGGTGCAAGTCCCTCTCCAAACTCAGCTGTCAAACACCAACTCGTTCCGATGAAGGAGCTGCCTGCATGGCTAAGCTGATGCAGACTAGAGAAGTCAGGTGTTGAGCCAGTGCTCATAAATGCTGCAAAAACACTGCCTGGCGGCTTTGACGCCAAATCCTGTGACTCATGTGGCTGTGATGGGTTTAGGGGGGGAACTGGCTTTTAAAGAAATCCGCTCTGTGTCATATCAGAATGTGTATTTGAAGAGGTAAAAGAGTTTTGCTCCCAGCAGGGCACAAACCATATAAGCCATCAACATATTGATGGGTTTCGGGGTAGAGAAGAAACCAGAATAACGAGAATAAGAGTTATTGAGGAGATCAACATGAGTAGTACGTTTCTGTCATAAACTGCACAAATTTAGAAAGTAATGGGTAGAAAATGTTCAGAACCCCTGGAGAGAAACGCCCCCGTTAGCTCAGAATGCGTAAATAGCTGTTAGCTGTTTTATTTTCAATGTACTTGTTTGTGAACATTGCTAACATTAATAATGTAAGTAATATCCAGCATGAGGGGGTATCTGTGCTGTGAACTTGTGCAAAAGTCATCCAGAAAGAATTTCATATGTGCTGATTATTTTTGTGTGAGAAAGCTTTTGGGTTTTAATCCCATGCTGCCTGTTGATGGTTATGGTGCCACAACAAAAAGTTCATATTTCATTTCCTGAAGTTCATGTAGTCCGTGTTAGCATTATCACTGCCACTTGCGAAGTGATGATGATGATGATGATGATGATGATGATGATGATGATGATGATGATGATGAGAGGTTTTGGGAGTTTTACATACAAATTTAACTCTTAAAAAATGTGACTAGTTTACAGCAGGTTGCATCAATTCAAAACATTAAAAATATGATATTGTAGCACTGAGTTTTCTACCCTTCTGCAGGAGGCACATCCTCTATCATTCAAAAGGTAAAAACTGTCTATTAGCAGTCTAAATGGACAGAGATTTATCTTTGTGACTTCACTCAAAGACAGCTTTTTTGTGCACATCATGTATTGACATATGTCACCTCAAGAATCCAATATGTCAGTGGGTGGTGTTGTTTCCGAGACGGTTTGCAGTGCCACAGACGATGCTTGTGCATGAACTTCACATTCCTGCTGAGGCATAAAGGAGGAGGACAATGCTAAGGCCACAAAAGCACAGGATGTTTGCGTGTATCGTAGTTAATGCTGTCTATGTCAGTCCAGCCTCTCCAAGTCAGTTCCCAACGCAGTGCTTTTGTAACCTCTGCAATACTGTGTGAAAAGCTGACTAGGACCTTTTGAGAAACTTGCATATCTGCTTCTTTTTCCAGCAGTGTAAAGCTGACAAAAAGCCCTGTGGTTATGTTCCGTTTTCCCAGAGAAAGATTTGCTTTCGATTGTGTGCCTGGCTTCTCACAGCTCTTTCTCAAGGAGGATTATTTGGAAAGGCTGTCACTGTCCAGTAATTTTTTTTTATACCCACAAATAAAAGTACTGTGACAGTGTGTGTGTGTGTGTGTGTGTGTGTGTGTGTGTGTGTGTGTGTGTGTGTGTGTGTGTGTGTGTGTGTGTGTGTGTGTGTGTCTCTATTGTTATGTGCTCGGGTGCACGGCTGTGTGTGTTTGAGAGAAGACAGCATTGCCTCTACTGTTTGGCTGCTGTCGACAGGAATATCTTGTGAGAGAGGACGTCAGTGTGTTAGCCAATATATTTACCTTGATTTGAAATGAGATATTGGCCAGTCAGCCTTGTCCACCTCTGATGTGAATCCTCTCTGACCACGGTAGCAACCGTTTTTATGACTATAATAATATTTATAAGAGCCCCTTGTGTTACAGGGCAAAATATTTTTCAGGGTGGTGTGACTTTACTCAGCAGCTTGAGGAGTCGCAGTCTGCAAAACCAACAGTGAACGCTCACTCACCCTGCCAAAGGAGCTCTTAACACACCTTCAAGAATCTCTCGTTTCTTGCTTTACTAGAACATTTCATTGTTGGATTTTGCAAATGCTTTTTTGAAAAGATTTTCCATCCAGTCCCGCTTTAACCATAAAACACAGTGTGTGTCTGAGCCTGTGCAGTAGCCCAACATGTGTCATTGTAGTGAGTTATTTTTGGGCTCCACTCGCATGCTCCAGAACTCATTGCACAGCAATAAGAGTTGTTGAATGCAGCCCCCCCTCTCCTCCTCTTCCTCCTTACCAAACCCCTCTTCTGACAAAAGCTCTCCATACAGTCAGTCTGGCTGCAGTCATCTCACACCCTCCACTCTATTTTAAGCCTTCAGACAGAGGCCCGCTCCCCCTTGGGTGGACCCCAATCTCTCTGTGTGGGCCAGAGCATGGGCCTCTGCTCACTCAAGACATTTACACACACACACACACACACACACACACACACACACACACACACACACACACACACACACACACACACACACACACACACACACACACACACACACACACACACACACACGCACACGTGGAGAAGCTACTGCCAGCTGATGCCAAGGTAATAGCAGAGGTAAACTTCTGGATGATTGGGCCTCACTAAACCCCATGCCCTGGCTATACACTGAAAGTTTGAGGAGGATGCTCATTAAAGTTTACATACTTACAGGAGAGTTGACATGTTTGTCAGGGCTGTCCTAGTGGGTCAGCACACAGCAGCCCATACCATGCTCTGAACAGTTTGGGAATTTGGACTGAAATAGGCTAAACTTGGACGGAACTTCTATTGACGTGTCATTTTGTTTAGATACTAAATACCTTTATTGTATTACAAGGTAACTGTTTGCTAAATTGCAACTGCAAATGTAGCAAACTGCTATACTTATTCATCACCAGTTTCCACTGAAAACTGCGTTTATGGATGACCTCTGTCTGTTTTTTCCAGGCATTAAAGCACCCATAACTGTAGTAATGAGAACACCAGCGTTGTATAACTTCTGCAGTACTGTACCAGTTTGCCCCTCTTTCATTAGACTTCAGCCTGCCTGGGTGGATTCCACAGTGGGCAGACAGCAGGAAAGCAACCAGCGCCTCTGTTTCCCTTCTGTCTGCATACAGTTTTCCCAGCTCCCACATTGTGTATAATGCAATGCCAGCAATATGCCACTTCCCATTACAATAAGATTAACAATTACCCAGGGTTAGGGTAATCTTCTAACTCGGCGAAAATCTGTACATGTTGTACAACATGCCTGTTGACTTGGTTGAATAACAGTTTCACACTCACAAGAGTGTTTTAAGTTGATGTTAAGCCTTTAACAAACGATGTTTATCCACTCCAAATGTTGGTTAAGTGTGTCATTTAGGAGAAATTTAGTAGATGATTTGAATCGGAAAGTACACGTACAATAATTCTTTAATAAATCTAATGTTTCCAATCACAAATGCACCATGGTGAGTAATGAACCGGATCCTGGTTTTAGGTTTCATCAGGTTTTAGTTGGTCGTCGACCCTGGAAAGTACCTCTATTTTGGTCAATTAGGAGAGGGAGATGAGGCTAACCTGATTTGGAGTGGCTGCACAGCATCAGAATTGTGGGTAATCAAATGACCGGCGCACACTGGACATCCTCTGTCTGATGGAGACAAAAACACACAAGCTCCTCAGTGTTCCTGATAATCACGACTCCAGACAGCGAGGCGTAGTCGCTCTATCAGCTGCTGTTGCAGAAGCTTCTTCTGGTTATGGACCAGCTTCAAGCACCACTCACTGATGTGTGCGATGATGACTGTTGTTATTTTACATAATTACTTTTAGATTACCCATGTTCCCCTGGGTTGAAATAATTGTGTTGTGGATCTATTACAAAGTCTGGAGATCCCCTGAGGTCCTTGAGGAGGTTCCAGGGGGTCCACAGCAAAATGAGCAATAGTTTAATGTTTTCATTACTTACTCTTAAGTTTCCACAGTACAGTTAGTGTGACTATTATAATTATGTTTATCCTTTTATAAAAGGCATTGTGGAAACTTCACCAATTTGGTGTGACAAAGAATGTAATGAGGGTCTGTAACACGAAAACGTTATTTGTTATATATGCTGAGCTCTAACGTGAATTCTGGTTCATTACAAATTGGGTATCATTTCTATTGTTCTCACCAAAGTAAAGGCTGAGATCTGGAAATGCGACCAGATTGCTTCAGTCAACAATTATGGCAACATTGAAGGTTGAACCTTCTAGTCGGTCTGTCGACCTTGATTTTGATGTTAAGAGATAGTTTGGGCAATAATGTTGCAGTTGGACTTTTATTTTTCTTCCAAAAAGGTTTAGGCTAGCCTCAAGTCTGACTGCTTGTACTTCCTGCCCTGCCCAACATCTATTAGCAGTGTTGATGCCTTTTTGGATCACAGCTGATAACTTGGTGAGTACAATGCTATTATTAAAAATATGACTGCTGGCAAAAACTGCCTAAAATAACACCTACGTTGTAAAAACTCTGAATCTTCCTTTAATGTAAGTAAGCCATATCTAGAAAGCCAAAGTAGCTCACTCCATAGTGTTGTGTTGCTTTCTGTTCAGGGCTGCTCTAGCTGATGTCCCAGAGCGCTCTGAAGGGTTGGGCTGAGCTTTCCTTCCTGTTGGGAGTCATGTCTTCAGCAGGATTCGGATGATATCTGTCACCCAAACTACCCTGACCCATCTCTTAATAGGGCCATTTACAATCTGTGGGCTGTCAACACTCCTCTTCCAGCTAACGGATATTTTGGGTCGAGATCCTGTTTACTGGATACCTAAATCTTAAGAAGTCAGCATTTCCTGCACAGAGCAGCAGTAGCTGAGGCAGGAGGGGGAGGTGTTTCATCATGGGGGTGGATGGATAGAGATGTTTGTGAGTGTGTATGTATTTGATTAAAGGCTGGGCGGTGGGTGTGGGGGGGTTAGCAGCCAGATGCTAGGCCTGCAGCTGGCTGGCTGAGTGGGAGGGGAGTTACATTGAAAAGCAGCGGTGCCAGCAAAGTGGGGCTTAGCCAGACACTGAGAGGAGATAATCCATATTTCATCTGCATCCTCCTCTTCCTCCCAACCACCTGCAGAGCAACACACCACAGACCCAGAGCATGAATAGTGCATGATACAGAAATCAAATTTGAGAAGTGCTATTGCTTGAGTGGAAGTAGGAGACGCCCTTTTTTTTTTATATCCAACACCTTGGGGAGCTCTTCAGAGCCTGGGAATAACTCTATTAGACGGTGAGTTTCAAAGTTGCCCCATCCACCCAAACAAAGCCCCCACCCACCCATCCTTCTTATGCAGCAGTGCAGCATACACCTCTTCACTTTGGATGCAGCCAAAAGGCTTCACACATTCATTCAAAATATATACTCTCCTGATCATTCAAATATGCACTTTTTTTCCGATATTTTTAATTCATCCAACAAATGCTCAATAAAAAAACCACACTTCATAGTGAGTAAGAAACGGCTTCAAATACGCTATTTATTTTCATACCATAAAAAAAGGCACGGTACCAAAACTATATTTCAGATATCTGCGTAGTCTTAAATATTCATGATCAGCTTGCAGCTTTGAAAGTAAGCTTAAAAGACTCCCTCGGTCACTCAGCCTCCCGCACACACACTTACACACACACACACACACACACACACACACACACACACACACACACACACACACACACACACACACACACACACACACACACAGTCACGCAGCACCAGAACGGAAAGGCCTTGTCAATTGTCTCTCTGCATTTTCATTCCCCCTACTCAATATTCAGAGGAAATCAGGTAGACTTGTTTCCATTAGCTTGTAAATGAGCTGTTGTTTTTGTGGCGCTATTAATCTCTGATTAAAAACTCTTAACTGCGACACAATGTCAGCTGTAGCAAACCAATACAGATTCTGTTCAAATCCAATTTAGCCCTGTTTACCTCTTCCAGAGGCAGCGGAATACATTAGTTGCAGATATGCCGGCTTCGCTTTTCTCACTTCAATTTATTGCTATTATGAGCCTTGTCATGAAAAATGCTCTTTGTTCACACTCAGACTTAGAAGTGTTTTCACTTTCAACACCGCGAGAGGAGACGGAGCTCTGTCATTGTTTTGCAGGGATTCACGAGAACAAGGTGTCTGTGTACTCTGGTTGACCCACACATCTCAGATCAGTTGTAGTGTTTGACAGTCTGGCTCCAAACTACTGAGACTTGTAGGGACTGTGTTTGTGTAGAGGCCTGCTCCAGTCCTAGTCATTATCTAACTGAAAAACGACTGTTTGGCAGATGGAAGTCTTCATCATCAAGTTAACGTTTAACATCCTGATAATGGCCTATGGTATTAGAAGGTTAAGACTGAGGCTAAGGCGGAAACAGTTAGTCAGCAAAATATATTTGGCCAGTCTACATGGTCTTCTTCTGACATGAAGAATATGACAGACATCAATACTACATAGTCATGTATGTTCATTGTTCATATGGTTATTACGCTTAGTGGACTGTGTGTATCAGATGATGTGGAGACAGAGATCCACATTGGTGCTTTATAGCAGCCTTTTAAAACATAGTTGCAAAGTGAATTACAGAAAACAAAATAAAGTTACAGATGATTGTACAACCGTTTATTAAAAGAGGTAAAAAACCAGGTTATTGCTCTAAATAAATCAGTTTGAAAATATATTTCATCGTTCTTCTTTTAACATTTGTTTTGTCAAGCACTCTGAGTTAGAGGGCACTGCACTGGCCTGATGTATTCTCCTATATCCACACCTATTAACTACTCACCCACGCACACACACACACACTACACAAGGCCTGTTGAGGAGAGCCAGGGCCGAGCAGATGTAATATCACATTTCTTTTCATCTGACAGAGAGAGAGAATAATAAATAAAGTAACTGGGCCGGTATCTCAAACCTCCTGATAGATTTATCCAGTTGCGCAACGGCTCCTTTATGAGACACGTATACATCCAGCCTCACCTTATCTCATGACCCGTTGAAGGTTAGCAGTAAATTGGCAGAAATTTCTCTATTGCCCAGTTCTCGCATCTTGTCCTCTGCCTCCGGCTCTGACGCCACGACATTGCCCGCACAATGAGCCCAATCCTTTACCAGGAGGTTGGCACAAGGTCGTAAAAATATCCCCAGAGGGGGGGGTTTAATCACTTTTGACTGAGTGCATATTTGAAAAGCAGTCGCAGTTATTGTGATGGACAGCGTTAGCTCTGCGAGGTGTTGTCTATGTGTGCTTTTCGGAGCAGAGTTCTGGCGGTGGCGGATGTGCCTTAGGGTTCTGGGGCTCCTTTAGAAGGTTATGGTGGTTTCCTGTCAAGATGAGGTGTAGTTTAATTTGCTCCAAAATGTCCTAACTATAGAATGCTTTCGAGTGAATGCAGTCACAAGTTTCAGCCTCACCTCTATTACCTCTCTTGAGGCGATGTAGACATTTATCAGTTTGGAAGTAAATCAGTTCATGCGTCTGTTTTGGAGTTCATGACATAAAACATTTAAAGAACGCTTAACTCGTCCTAAGAAATATGGCACGACTTTGATGACGTCCCGCCCTCTTCCTGTAGAGTCCCCCCACCACAGTCGCAGAAGAGGACATTTAGTAGCATTTCTTAAACAGTGAGAGCACCCCGCTAAGTCTTTTAGTAGTCCTCCATTATAACGGCCTCAGGCTTTACTGTTTTCTACACAAGAGAAACAAAGACAGCCAGAGATGGAAAGGGGAGGGGGGTAAATTTCTGTTAAATGGGACACCCTGCGGCTGCACATGCTGACAGATTTCAGAGAAAGGGTTTCAGGGGGGACAATTAAGTGTTGTGCTGGTAGCCTGACAGGAAGTGGAACATATGTCGCCTTTCCAACTCCCTAAATCTCCAGTAGACCTCACATGAACTGAGCTTCTGGCAAAGCCTGTCTCATAGCCTCCTCCACACACTGCAGCCCCCCGGCCCCCTCCAATCACCCGTTCTCTGACAGAGTCGGGCTGACAGTGATCCAGAAGCTGAGGGTTGGGGTACTGCAAACAACCCATCCTCTGGGAGACTCAGTTGCTTCATCAGGGCAAACCTTACACCACCCTGCACTCTGCCCCACCACCTGTTCACCGTGCCCAGCTACTGCTACTCTGCCTTTACAGTGCTGGATTCTTCTTTTTCTATATCTCTCTCATGGCCGCACCCACTGTCCAAACAAACAAACCCTGGCCACAAGCGCTGACCCCTCTGCAAGACTCATTGTTTTAGTTTTACTCTACAGGCTCCATGTGGTTCTCCTCCTTTTTTTAAATTTTTTATTTATGATCCTCCTCCCCCTTCTCTGTCTCTCTGGCTACTTACTGAAAATCTGCACTACTTATTTATCGCCCTGCTGTTCGAGTTGTTGAGTGCTACAAGGAATTCCACGTTGAGAGTGGCTTCCTGCATGCTTCACTTCTAATGTGACTCCAGGCCTTGAGTTGCGAGGAAAACATATGTGGTATGTGACTCCATGTGTGTTTGTATGTACAGTGTGTAATTGATGGCATATGTAAGATATTACCAAAGGATTCAAAACATCTCTCGGCCAATTTAAATGGGAATATCAGCCACTCCAGAGATTAAGATGGTATCGAATGTTGCCGAGGGTTTTGCTGGGGTTTCCATCCGTCCCTAGATTGTCGGTTCGCAGTAAGTAAATGTGGTCGCGACGCCCCGTCGGGAGGCAATCACGCTGCAGGTTTTTCCTTGGCTTGGTGTTTTTTTTTTTTCCTGTTAGGGGTCTGAGCCTGTCAAGCGCCCTGGCTAACTCGAGTTTTGTCTAGGCACTGGTGCAAAGGAACAAAAGGGAGCGCCGATGGAGGGTGGCTTGGGGGTTTAGTAGGCGGGGTTTTCAGGGAAGAGGTAGAAAAAAACAGGATTGGAATGGGGAATGACGGAGGCGTCTGAAACCAGGAGGCCAAGCGTGAAAGAGATGAGAGGGAGAGAAGCCCAGATTTGGCCCAGGATCAGTCCTCAGAGAAGGAGAGATTAAGGTCCCATCATTCCCAGCTGCATCATCAGGACTTTGGCCCTCTCCCCTACAGTTATTTGTGTTCTGATTTGTGTGTGCTTTACCCCCTTGAAAGATTTGAGTTTAAGGATTTCTAAAGCACGCACATAAAGTAGACCATGTTTACCACCACGCACCCCAACACGAGGTCAGCTGGACTTCCAGTCATTAAGAGAATTGGGACTTCTGTAACTGAGATGAAGAAGAAGTGACTGAAGGCTGCTTGTTCTCCTGTTCACCCTGGGAGAGTATGCTGTTTTGGGCCTGTGCCACGCATTGTCAGCCTCTTTAGTTCCCCTTCCTCTACTTGACTTCCCCTCAGCCTCTGCTTCATCCCACAAACAAATCTTGCTTTGGCTGGATGTTTGGATCACACGGCTGCAGTTTTTCTTTCAGGTCAAGCTAGTGAACTGCGCTCTCGAATGCTCCCTCTTTGTTCTCTCATTCCATTTTGAACTGCATCATGTGATTCTTTGGGCGTGCAGTGCTGCCGAGAGGGCAGGTGGTAGAAACAGAAGGGGCTGATGGGAAATTGGACGACCCAAGGTTAGCCTGGCGATCTTTGCTTGAGGATTAATTGTGTAAGAGCCATGTAATGATTGCTGGCATGTCTCCGGAGTGAAATCCTGTTAGTCACTGCACAGGGGTCAGACTAAGACTGAGCATGGCGTGTATATGTGTGTGTGTGTGTGTGTGTGTGTGTGTGTATCAGGAAGGAAGGTGACTCTGATCACGCCGATATGCATGACCAGGTGGCGATCTGACAAGTTCTGTTGTCTCAACCTGAGAGTAACCGCAGGCTCCCTCCCACTGTGTTCAGACTGAGACACACATCTACATTCTGCTCACTGAGGTTGTGTAAGGGCGAGAGGGAAAGATGTCCTCGTGTATTCCTGCATTAACTGACAACGGGAAACATGTGGTGCTGTTCATAGGAATCATTATCTTATTGATGATTGGCTATCAGGCTCTCAATGTCTCTTCTGACCCCAACACCCATTTTTAAAGGTTTAAGCTCAATTGGAAATATTGTACTTGCAATGGCTGATATGTGCAACTTAGGCTGGTCCTAATTATTAAAATATTGTTTATAGGGCTGTGTTTATAGTCTTTAGTTGGATCTCAATATATTTTTTACTATCGACCCGATTTGTGTATGCAGCACCTTGTGTTCAGTTCCTGAATTAAATTATATTTCTTCAGTTTTAGATTGTATTTTATTTGAGTCATAAAGTCATGAATTTGATTATGCTAATATGTAATGTGTTAATATTTGGTGTCGAGATTCTGACCTCTTCAATCTCCACAATGAAACAACTAACTCGGCACAGCAGGGAAAAGTGTAGGGGGGCAACTTAGACTCAGGTGGATGCTGGGGTGGAGTTTGAGCTCATGGTGGGGCTGGAAAATGCTATAAAGCAGCAGTCGCGTCAGTTTAGACCACTGTAAAATAAAAGAATAAAAAGGTAAATAAGGAAAATATTCAGGGTATTAAAAAATACTAAAACTACTGTTTTGATATTGAAACAGAAACTCAGGTGTTTTTTATGAGCTAGTGCTAAAGGGAGGCTCAGCCCTTACTGTAAACCACAAGGAACCAAGGACTGTGTTCCTCCACATTGCTATGTTTACCACCAATACTACTATAACATCAATCAAATGTATGTGCTACGTTTACTGTACACCTTGGACCCCTACTGCCGGAATGACTCATTGTCTTAACTCCAACTGAAGTTTTCTTGCTGTGATTCTGTCCCGGGGGAAGGAAAGCCGCCCTTTATCTACGAACACTCTCTCCCCTTCCAACATTTTACTCTATCTCCCCATCCTCTGACAACACTGAGAAGCTTATTGAACACAGATGATGAATGGGTGTGTATTGATGGCAGATAGCAGGCCGCTGCTAATTGACACCGCTGTATCACTTCATCTCCTGCCTTTGTATTCCTTCTCCTCCTCCTCCTCCTTTTCTTCTCGGAGCACAGCAATCCATTATGGATCAGATTAGTCACTCTTAAGATGCTGCATGTCCCTGCATGATCCATTGTAATGAAATATACTCCACAGGGGATTGCTCAAGGGCTCTTTTCAAGGGTATTGTTTTTTGGAGGTATTGATCGTGTATGTCGTTGAGTTATGGAAGAGCATGAGTGTCTTCTCATTCTTGGCCTGATGTACACAATACTTTTGTGTTCTTACATGTAATGTAGCAAAAGTAGCTATCAAATCTTATTTTCTTATTATAGTACAAGTACACTACAAGCCTCATCCTTTCAGGGGTTAGCCAGTGTCAGACCAGGAAGATGAGGTTTCATCATCCATCAATCAAGGTCTCCACCTTAAACTGCTAGTCAAAGCTAACCACACTGGATTGAATAAAGTGCAGGTTGTACAAATCCTCAGGCCTTCTTAAGAGCTAAATCCCTGTCTGTTTGAGACCTCAGTCTCTCCTCTACTGCCGGCTGAACAGAAATGATCCAACTGGCAAAAGCTCTTGCAAGCTCTTTTCTCCACATCAGAAGTGGGGTCCAGCTCTTGGCAGGGCTTTTTAGGCGAGGCAACGAGACAATCTTGTTGCTTTGTTATTTACTTGGGCTCAGGAACCTTTGTCTCGTTAAACCTGATCCTTAACAGATAGGCTTGCCTGGGTTTATAAAAGCTTGTGTTTTGTATTCTTTCCCAGGTGCTCTTAATATGTTTTTATCCTCTTTATCCAGGTTTGTCTCTTGCTGACTTTCACATTTTCATGGCAGGCTGTTTGAAATAGCAATAGTTGTTCCAGATGAACACGTGAGGTGAGAAGCTTTGCTCCGTAGATGCTCGGGTACTCTTCAGCACAGAGGCTTCTCCCTTGTTTTCCTGATCGAGCTGAATTTTAGCCTGCAACCATCGGATCATAAGCTCTCCTGACCAACCTCGAGGTTACCACTTTTCCAATGGCTTAAACCAGGGGTCTCAAACTCGCGGGCCAATTGCGGCCCGCTAGACGATATTTTGTGGCCCCCACCTTAATATGAAAGTTTAATGTTAGTGCGGCCCGCGAGTTTTATATGAATGGCACTTTACAGTGTTGTGTGCGGAGCTGAACGAACCTACCAATCACGGTGGGGTATATGGCTCTCGGGGCGGGACATCGACCGGGCTTGATGCAAGCAGAGAAACATTCTCAATGAGTGACAGTGACAGCAGCGTTGCCATGGAGAGTTCTCTTCCGTGCCTGGCTGGCTGCCTCGTTTCTATGAGGCAAACGCGGACATTCGTCCCAGCGCTGCGTTCACAACACCTCCAAAAAAAAGTTTTTTAAGTTGCTGCCCAGCGGGACATTATACGTATATATGTCTCTCTCTGACAAAATAAATCAAAGTGATGCGTACGCGGCGAGATAAAAGAAAAGTAAGAAAATAATGTAGCCTAATGTGGTCTGCAGTCACATACCGACACCTGTCCGTCGGCAATAACAGTCCCCGATAAAGCAGAAGAGCTGCTGAGTTTGTGTCCAATGCACGGCCGCACCACAGCCAAGGATATATTTCAGGAGCTGTGCGAACAGACTGGTGGGCATTACCACGGATGGAGCCCCGTCTATGACCGACTGGTAACGCTGGTTCAAAGAAAGTTAGAGGAAAATGCAGATCCAGCAGTCGTTCTGCACTGCATCGTACACCAACAGGCACTGTGCAGCATGTCATGTCTGTTGTCCTGAGATGTATCAGTTACATCAGGTCCAGGAGTTTACAGCACCGCCAGTTCAGGGCCTTTTTACAACATATGGTGATGTACTTTACTTTAGTAAAAGTACATCATTTAGTAGTGTCCTGAAGAGATTTTTTGACTTAAGAGCAGAAGTGAAGAAATTCATGGAAGATGACAGAATGGATGTTCCTGAACCTGATGATCCAGGTGGGTTATGGACCTTGCATTCCTAGTGGACTTAACACAGGAGCTGAACATCCTTAACCTGAAGCTCCAGGGCCCTGGTCAGCTTATCACTGCAGCTTATGAAAATGTGAAAGCCTTCTCCGCTAAACTGAAATTGTGGAAAACTCAGCTTTCTGTAAAATATCTCAGCCATTTCACAACATGCAGGTCTCTTGTGGAGGAGGGCACAGCCTTCAGTGGTGGTGAATATGCCTGTGCTAGTGAAAACCTTCTGCAGGAGTTTGATCAGCGTTTTGCTGACTTCAAGGCACGCTGTGACACTTTCCAGCTGTTTGCTGACCCCTTCTCAGCTGATGTGGAGAGTGTCCCAAGTATGTTGCAAATGGAACTTATTGACTTGCAGTGCAACAGCGATCTAAAAGCTAAATTCAGAGAGGCACAGGGAAAAGCAGACATGACTGGACAATTCATGAGAGAATTACTTCCATCCTTCCCTGAGCTGTCAAAAATGTTCAGTCG
The DNA here is from genome assembly GCF_027596085.1 of Anoplopoma fimbria. Taxonomy (NCBI): domain Eukaryota; kingdom Metazoa; phylum Chordata; class Actinopteri; order Perciformes; family Anoplopomatidae; genus Anoplopoma; species Anoplopoma fimbria. Next base: position 19,532,668 of record NC_072461.1, read on the forward strand.
GGTAATGTGCCTTTTTGGAAGCACGTATCTGTGTGAAAAACTTTTCTTGACTATGAACTTTAATAAATGCAAGTACTTAGTGATGCCCATGTTGAAGCTGTACTCAGAGTTTCTACTGTAACCTTGATCAGGGCAAATGTTGCTCAGCTGTGTGAGCAGAAGCGCTGCCAGGTCTCTGGCAAGAAATAGAATAAAGCACAAATGTATTCAGGGATTGTATGTGTTGGTTCAGTGCAATGTTTCAATAAGTTATTAAAAACATGGAAATAAAAAAGTAAATTTTCAAAAATATTGCGCTTTCTTGTAGTGCTTGAACGTTGAAGTGGCCCTCCTATGAGACGACAATACCAGCAGTGGCCCCAAGCCAAATTGAGTTTGAGACCCCTGGCTTAAACAAACCATTTCCACAAGATTTGAATGTGCCGGAGCATCCTCCCCCTCCCTTACCACATACTCTCTAGTACCCTATATTCGACTTTATCATTCATCTCTTTGAGGTCAGCTGTTAACTCACTGTGCTCCTCTCCTCCCGCTCTTGGCTTAAGGGTATGTTTTACTGAATCTACTCGACTCAGAATCAGCCTGTTATTCCCCCAGGACCAGGCAGAAAGGCTTGCTAGCCCACAGCCAGACGGCTTTTAATCATTTATTTAGGGGCTGTTATGTTGAGTTCAACTCCACTCTCTCATTTAGTGGACTCAGAGACGTGAGGAAAGTGAACGAGAGACACCGAATTAAGCTGCCATCAAGAAGCCAGTCAGTGGGGCTCCAAGGATCCCTCCTTCCTCTCTGTCCACTATGTGTGTTAAACTAGTGCAAGATGGCGCTCCTTGTTATTCATTTTTTGAACATATCTCCGTTTTGACAACGTCCCTTCTGTGTTCACACGATCAAAGGAATGAAACATCACAGGAATGCAGTTAAATTGTCCAGATTTCATTAGCAGTGAGCCAAAGAGGTGGAACATTTACAGTGATTGTGCTCAATTAAAAAGGAAGAGTTAACATACACTGTATCTGCCTAATTCTGTACAGAGAATGAAAACAATAATTATGCTATATATGCAAATTGGTACTCATGTACATTGCTTAATTATCTTGATTGAATGTCTTAGACTATTGTCTTTCTTTAACAATATTCAGTTGTTTTCAGTTGTTCACAAAGGGACACAACGCTAAGAAGAAATGCTTTCATGTATTTCAAAGGAAGTATGCGACTAGCAATCTTCAAAGTAAAAAGTAGAAAAATAGCTCAACTTTAAAGGCCACTAGATTACCTTTATAAATTACAACAAGGCAGCCAATGAGAATCAAAGGAATCGGCAAGATCTTGTATCAGTTTGATTTCAGTGAGCCTCGTGTTTCTGTTTCTGAACAAAGTCGTATTTGGGTTGGTAGAGACATTACATTACAGTCATTTAGCAGACGCTTTTATCCAAAGCGACTTACAATCAGTAGTATATTACATATCATTCACCCATTCACACACTGATGACAGGCTACCATGCAAGGTGCCACCATCAGACTCTAACTAACATTCATGCAACATCCAGTCCACACCGATGGCAAGCCTTCGGGAGCAACTTGGGGTTAAGTGTCTTGCCCAAGGACACATCGATTGCCGAAGCCGGGTATCGAACCACCGACCCTCTAGAGGTGCTTAATTCAAAATAATGTGCTTTTTTTTTTTACCGCAGATAGCGTTGTGCCCAGCTTTGGGTTCCCCCTGGGTTAATGCTGTCAGCTCTGTCAGTACTGTTGAAGTTGTTTGCACTTTTCATAGTGTTAGCCTCCGTTAGCTGCTAGCCACGGACTCAGCCGTCACCATGTTGAGTCGTGTGGAGACAATGCTTCGATCATAGATATGCTCTGAAAATGGAATTTAGCCCCTTAATATTGAAGGTACATTTTTAAACATTGTATATTTCTAAATTACAGTAGTACAGTACACACTTCAGTTTTCATGAAGATAATTCTAATTATTGTTAGAATTATGATTGAACAGAATACGGTTGTTGATTGGAGGCAACTAATCAGCATTCACCTTTTCTGAATACCATTAGAAAGCCCAACTGTGCTGTTTAGCCTGAGGTCAGTTGTAATGAACGTCTTTTCCCCTCAGCTCAGCAACGCTTGTGTGTAAATAAATGTGTCTCTTACTATGCAGAAGAAAGCCTTCCTAGTCATTAACCCCAATAATGGGACTTCAGAACCTTTCTCCGAGGCTAATGACCTAACTCAGCTCAGTTCATGGTGCTTATTGACTCTTAATTTACTGAGTGTAGCAGGTAAATAAATAAAGTTTTTGATGGCTTGGTGATGCTGAAAGAGGTTATGCATACACCCAAATTAAGGGACAACTTTTTTTCCCAGCAGCAAGCACAGACCAATCAGCCTCCTGTGAGGTGAAGGGAGATGCAACTGTTTATACTCAATAACACATTTTTATTCTAAAGAGGACAGCGTAGATGCTGGAATAACTTCTGTTATACTAGAACTTGAGAGTATTTATTTAATGAAAGAAGAACAAAGACCGGTTTAGAAGGCTTTTCTTGATGGAAAAGATGTTGTAGCTCCACTCACGAATGGTTTAGTTGATCTTTGGCTCATCCAATCACATGCCAAGTATTTTTGAAAGTGCCTGCCCTTTTCCAAACTGTTTCCAATGACGGTTTCTCATATGGCGGCTCACGTTAGGAGGCTAAAGGATTGTGGGATTAGCCGAAAAGATCACCAACAAACTTTTGACTGATCAGCAGGAAGGACTGAAGATCAATGCGGACTGTGTTGGGCTTTGAAGCCTGAGAGGAGTTGGCCAATCAGTGGAGAACTGTTCACTTGTGATCGTCTTCCAAGACGGGAAGAAAACAAGCAGTTTCCCTCCATAAGGCATCGCTTGTGGTGTTTCAACAAAACACAGTGGAAAACTTTTCCTCTTGCTCTCTCCTTGGCCTTCTGTCTCTCCCTCCAGCTTTGTGTAATTGGTCGGACAAAAATAGTCTACTTGGTTCAGTTGTTCTTACTGTTTTTCTACGTGAGGTGAATTTGCAATGGTTTAAGATATTAGGGGGGATGCTGAGGGATATTACTCTTTTGTTTCATAGCTTTGGTCTTTTATTTTTAGATCCAGATTAATGGATGCCAATGGTTTCATTTTAAAAAGAAGCATTTTGAACATAAATTGGTGGGTTGTTTTTTTTTACTTAATGAATAAAATTACATTTCCCCCATATAGCTAAGTGAACAGTAAGTGCACACAATAAAAATGACTATTTAGACAGAAAATAATATTTGAGGTCAGTTAAATCCATCTAGTACACAACCCCCTGCTTCATATTTTTCCTTGTTTCTACTACAACGTCCTCCTTCTACTCTTTCCCTCTTCTCCCTCTCCTTACTTTTTTATTTCCTCTCCCTCTCTTGGTTCTGTGCCGTTTTGGTTATCAATGATTGCCTCAAATGCCATCCTTCCCTTCTCCATCAAGAGAGCTGTAATGTTGTCACACTCATGCACAGCAGCGGGCCATGCCAGGGCGTTGCACCTCCGACCAGTGACTTCATATCATCTTCCATCAGCAGGAAGTGCAGCAGGAAGCTGCACTTTTCTCACGCAATCACACAGGGTCATGTGGGGTACGAGGGTCTCACTTTCATCCTTAGCCCATGGACACTTTTTCTCTAAATCCATGGTCTCCCAATAAAATATGAATCAAAAGCAGTGCTCTGGGCTTTTGCTTGCCTTGAAAGAAGCTTTAATCTCAATTTGAAGTCTCAAGAGGTGAGGAGTTGCTACACTGCATTGCAGCGTTTGGATATAATAGCAGGGCTAAATAAATCATGGATTGTCAGGACAAGAAACAAACTAGAACATTATTTTTATTTTTTATATATATATATATATATATATATATAGGCATTGTCAAGAGTGTGTGCCTAGGGATGTATTATTTAGAGTGCTGTTTGAAGCTGTTCTCTGAAAACTAGTCTTGTTATGTAGAGAGGTTACACAAGGGGGTGGAGAGGATGTTGGACGGGCTTGTACTATAGTTTATTTGCCAGAACCACTTTCCATTACTTTTAGTTGCCTAACCTTATTCATACCATAAGTAATACCGTATTTGCCATCTGAGGATATTGAACTAATAAATATTTCTGATAACATTGGAAGCAAATGTTGAATTCTTTTGTTATTGAACCTTGGCTGGGGTTTTTGAAGGATACATGGGCATCTCAGTGGCATCTCCCAATAGTATACATGTAAAACTGCAAGCATGACCGGGTCATAAATAGGCTGTTATTTACTTAGACTGAATTTATTAGACAAAGTGAGTCATAACATGTATATCGATTATGTATTTTCTAAACAATTCCAATTTTGAAATCACTAGTTATGATATATGAGAATCAATACGATCTTTGCCGCGATTTTCATTCTGCATACGTCATGTTTGCTTATTCTTGCATCATAATCACTTGTCATTCATCTCCGCGTCTCAGTGTGTTTTTGTGCTGTTATTTTCTAAACATTATTATTCATGTTCTGTGCTTCACACTTTGCTTCCCTCCAGTTGCTTTAGTTTCGCATTGCAAATTGTAGGTGGCATTACATTTAATACCCTCCATTTGCGATGTTCTTATTTAATCTCTACTTTTCTCTGCTGGGTTCTAATATAATTTGTTTCTGCAGTGGCCCAATTACAGTTCCCTTTTTGCCGTACATCTAATGGAAGATTACCTGGATGTTGTGCTGTTTTTTCTTGCCGTCTAACAACAGGAATATGAATATCTAGCCGTTAACTCCTCATGCCTAACTGCTCCCCCCCCTTCCCTCCGTCTGTGCAGGAGCAGAGCCCCAGCAACGCCACATCTCTGGCTATGATGCAGGAGCCCCAGGAGGTGGTGGAGGAGACGGTCACCATAGAGGAGGACCCTGGCACCCCCACCTCCCATGTCTCGGTGGTCACCTCTGATGACGGCACCACACGGCGCACAGAAACCAAGGTAAGAAGCAAAAGTGCACTCAGCTGAGTGGCAGTGTAGAGGGTCGCACTGATCCTGTAACTGAATGATAAATAAACACTTTTCTACGTATTTTCTATGTATATTTGTTAATTTTTTAGGGTGTTGATTGACCAAGTATTTTCATATTGTAAACCATGTTAGATGCTGTGAAAAAAAACGTTCACCTTTGGAATGATACGAAGCAAAAAGGTAGACTAAGAAAGTTAGCTGTGACCTGCAGATTAAACTGATGATTCTGCTATAATCTGCTGTACAGACTGATAATCAGCCTGGTAACTTCTATCAAACCTGAGCAGGACACCTCAGAGCAGTTGCATTGTTGTGGCAAAGAGATCCCAATGTGGTAATAGCTGCAAAATAAGTCCCTTTGATTCATTTCAATGTTGCTTCAAATGATGGTTATGGATTACCGCTTCCAAACAGCACAGTACTGGACCTCCTCTCCCAGACTTCCACCCTGAAGAACTCTAAATCCCATAATCCTACAGCCCAAAGTGGTTTCATCTCCGTCTCACGGCTTCAATTATTTGATTATTGTGTTTTTTATGAGCCAACTCCCCTGTGTGCTTCTTAAAAGCTCTTTTGTTGATTCGTCCTCTACTGTGTTCTGTTATTTCTTTCTGTAAGGATATCTCATCTAACGTGAAGGTGAGTTGACTTTAATACCAGTATTGCTTTTCCCACCACGCCACCATTTTTATGTGTGCAGGCTACAGCAGCAGTATGCAACACAGTCTGCTTCATCACAAGCCAAATAATTCTCCAGTCTATACTCTACAATACTTCTCAGTTCACTGCTTGTTGCTTCCACCTTCTGGGATGAGACCAGTTCTCTCTCTGTATTCTAATCTCTTTTGCATGGTCTTATGTCTCTCTCTCTCCTTATTTCTCTCTTTTAAATTCTGTCTGACAACATCCCTCACTGACATTCTGGAAGGTACAAAATACCACTGCTCAGCACCAATAACACATTATACAACCCCAAACATAGTGATGTTGATATGAGATGGATTTAAAGACAGCTCAGGGCAAAAAAATGTTTTCATGCACTGGTCAATTTTTGAGATTTTGGGCTATTTTGCTTCCATAACATGTTTTCTCTCAGACCAGTCGAAAGAAAACTTCCAAAATATACAGTTTGTTAAGTTAGAATTGGATAACGCATTATTTGCGTATTTACATAACATTTCAGAAAACATTGCAATTTTCGTGCCGATCATGGTCTTCTGTTAGTTTAAGCTTTTTACCCTATTCACCTGCAGTGCTCTGTAAAATGTAATCTCTGAGCCAGAAATCTCATTTTTTCAGTTGCACTCACTTATAACTAACTTTACAGTTTTGATTGTTTTTGGCTGTTTGGCAGTATTTTCTGATCAATGCAGTGATATATATGGATATCCAAAATACCCTCTGTAAAAACCTTTGACTTTAACATGTTAACAGAATGAAACTGCCATTAACCAATGCTCAGAGATCTATTCTGGAAATGCATGCAAAGGAGCATATATTTAATAAAATAATGCCCTTATTTGCATATTTAAACATACAATTTTAGAAAACTTGTAATACAAAAAGGAATTGCCTTAATGTAAGTGATCAACTGGGGAAATTGCATGGCAATAATTTAAAGTTCAAATGTTTACCCTATTTACGTGCAGGTGTCTCCTCTTAAATGGAATCAAAATATTGCAATTATCCTGAGGACACACTATAAATCCCTGTGTCAGGAATTAGAATTTCAATGACTTTTTTGTTATTGTTTCCCCAGCTGTAGCCTTTTTATTTTTGTATGATATGACTTACCATTTTTCTTATACTCCAAAAAGTAATTTGCTACTACTTTGAAGACCCCAGTGGTGAAAAAATCATTTCAAGTGGCATCAATAATCTGCAATGCTGGAACTAGAATGTCCTCATCTTGGTGTCTTGTTGGGTTTTTTAACAAAGTGTGTGTCTGTTCATTGTGTTGTGGGAGACAGTCTGCATTTCACTTCTATGTTTGAATTCATCACTCTCTGTGCGCGAAGAAGAATTCCCACCAGAATCCACGCCAGAAATCCATTTGAATAAAACTCTAGTGGGGTTTAGAATATCTTCCTTTTTGCTTCCACATTTTTGAGACATACCTTCAAAGATGAGCTTATATTGCAACATTTAGCTTTGGATTTGGTTGTAAACGTAGTCAAAGTCAACTGCTGCTGCTGCTGCTGTAGGTTTCCAGTGGAGTGGAGAGCGCTGTGTTGAGCTCCTACTCTGGGGACTGTGAAACTGTAATTAAAAAGCCTGGTTTAATCCCTCATCAGGGAGGGCCCATTGCCCTCCAGCCTGTTTACTTCGAGGGGATTGGCCACACACACGCACTCACACACACACTCACACTCACATGATTTTATGCATTCATACGTGGACCTTCTTATCCATAACACACACAACCCATGTGCAGTAAAACATCTCACTAATCAAGGGATTTGCTGCTGAAGAAGGGGAAGAAGAAGAATGGCGCTCCTTTGAAGAGGCCGCCACCCTGCTGGGAGGAGGGGATCAGGTGCTCTGTGGAAGTCACATTGAGAAGAAAAGCAGATTAAAGTTCAGGGTGAACTTCTTGTAGCCAACGTACAAATGGATCCAGACCCAGCCGAGGGTTTACCCAAACAAACCCCTCCCCTCGTCTTACTCAATTTCCCTCCGTAATGTTGTCCTCTTTCATGTGTTGTTTTTCCCTCTTTCTTCTTTTCTATCTCTCCCGTCATCTCCTAGCAACTCACAGTGTTATTCATGTGCTTATCTGTTCTTTTGAACCAAAGTCTTGCCATACCGTCTAATGCCTTCCCTTGATGGTTATCCCCCATCTCACTGCTGGAAGATGAATCACGGAAGCGTCTCCCATCTTCCTGATTTGCAAGCAGAAAAGTTTTTCCTGTGGTTAACCTATCACTAGCTGTTTTAGTCTCAGAAATATAAGTTAGAATACTGAAAAAGATACAGAAAATTTGCCACCAAGATGGAGCTACTTTCTTTTAGAGAGTTATTTTTAATATGTTTTTTTTATATATACAATTGGAGAACAACCATGAACCGCCTTTCATTGGCAGATTAACCACTGGTTCTATTTTCAATCAAAGTGAACTGACCAAGTATCTGAATGAGTTTGAGCTCAATATCATCCACGTCCGTCCTCCATTCCCAGCATGCATTTACATTACATTACATTACAGTCATTTAGCAGACGCTTTTATCCAAAGCGACTTACAATAAGTGTATTCAACATAGGTATTCAAGAGAACTACTAGTCACCAGAAGTCATAAGTGCATCTCCTTTCTTAAACAAGCATCTTAAAGCATAAACCAGAGCAAAAGTATGCCATGCCATGCTCTACTGCTGTCTTTCTGCTGGCAGACGGTCTGAATGGAACACCAGTCATGTTGGAGGTAGAACTCAGTCGGGCCAATAAAAGCAGCATTCCTCTTTTCCTCGGGATATGAGTTAATGAGACTTGAGACAGACCACACAAACAAATAAAATCACTTTCACTACTCTGCACACACTGGGGAGTCAACCTTGAGTAGGTAGGAGTTACTTTATCAGGTACAGCTGTTGTAAAAAGCGAGGTGCCACTGTTAAATAGAGCAGAATAAAGACATACACGTTTTCTACTCAGAGTTCATTACTTTCTTTTATTTCTGACAGACTCCCTTGACTTTTGCAAGCGGTCTTTATAATAGTTACTGGAGCGCAGCAAGAACACTCTCTCCTCCCCTTAGATTGCATTCAGCTACTTTACATGTACCTTAAAAGTCTGTGGTACTGTGTCAAATTCGAGCCATTTTGCAAAACAGAGCTAAAAACAACAAATAATTAATCTAATGCGGTTTACTGAGGGGTCTACTCGCCCGTCCCTCCATATTTTGGTGACCAAAGTGGTCAAAACAATCACCTGCTGCTCCTACCATTACATTACAGTCATTTAGCAGACGCTTTTATCCAAAGCGACTTACAGTCAGTAGTATATTACATATCATTCACCCATTCACACACTGATGACAGGCTACCATGCAAGGTGCCACCATCAGACTCTAACTAACATTCATGCAACATCCAGTCCACACCGATGGCAAGCCTTCGGGAGCAACTCGGGGTTAAGTGTCTTGCCCAAGGACACATCGACTGCCGAAGTCTGGTATCGAACCACCGACCCTCTGATTGGCGAACTACCTTGCTCTCCACTACACCACAGCCGCCCTACCACCCAGTAATGGTGACTGACAACTTGTTAGTGGAGTCCAGGCCTGCCACCCGGACCCCCACCCCGGTCCCCATCTCGACCCCCATTCCCTTGGAGACAGAACCAGTAAAGGATGCTGAACCCAGTGTGATGCTTGTTCATTTCTACCCTCCTGCGCCTGTCTGCCTGTTCCTTTAACATCATGTTTTATAAAAGCCCACATTTAGTCACTTTAAACCTTCTAGCATTGCAGAGAAACTATCTATTTCTACTTTCGCCATCCTCGCAAATGCTATTTAGATGGGGCTGAAAATGAATCGCGGACGTCACTATAACAGGCTTCTTTAAATCTGAGTTACCTCCTCATCCTCTCCCAGTATCCTCTGGGTCAATTTAAACTCTCAATAAAGTGAATGCCGCAGAGGGTTTTGAAACCTCTTACAGAGCTGTAAAGTGGACAGTTTGAAGCGGGCTGCCTTTCCCTCCATTTTTAACAGTTTTGTAAGCAGTTAAGCCCTCTGTCTAACTGCTTGTGGTTGTTTCAAACATTTTTCAGTACGGCATTGCCTTTCCATGCACGCACACATACAAATATGTACTATCCCTGTTTACCCCAGTTCAGCATATTTCAGACGCCCCTTTTGAAATGCAGGTCCCCCGCCTCCCCTCACTTCCTCTTAACGCCTGGTGAACTTGAGTGTACATCAAAGTGTGTTAGAAAACTGTGTGATGGCTCCCTTTGCAGCACTTGCAAATCGCCCTAAAAAGCTGTGTTGGTACAAGGCTGCTGGGCATGTCAAGGCTGGGAAGAGGTAGCATTCACCGTGCTCGCCTCTCAGCTCTGACAGAATGGGATAGTATGAAATATGTTGATAACTAAAATGTTATAATATTACCCGACATGAAGAAAATCATCCTGAGATTATTCTCTTGCTAGAAGGCTTCGGGTCTCTTGTGAAGCTATATTTCTCAGAAAAATCAATAAAGGGTATCAAAAAAATTCACAATGTTATTTAATAAATTATATATATATTAGGGCCGACATAATGGCTTCATGCATGGTATGACATTTAGCCCATGTGGCCAAAGTTAGCAACTCGGAACCATGCTATAAACACCAGAACAGCCAGTTTGGGTTCTTAACACTATGAATCAAGAGGATGGAAGCAAGCTTGTTATTCCAAGGTCATATATGTGCTTTAGCTAATGTGAATCAAGCAAATGAGGTCTTTTTTGTGTGACTAGTGCTAAGCCAAGGCGTCAGAAACAAACATAAATGACTCAGTAATTACTCTGAACATGGAAATGAACCTTGGCGTTCCTGAAATAGGCTTTGTTATGTAGCTCACAATTGGGGTGTAGGCCACTGAAGATTTCTATTTGTTTTAAGCAAGTTAATGAGGAACAACAGAAATGCTGTTTGTGCTTTTGCACCTCTGTAGCGAGGGTTAATGCTTCACTGTGGTTCTTGTTACATGCCTTTGCTCGCTACTGATTAAAATCTAAATGATAGCATTGATGGAAAAATAAAGAAAGCATATTACAATTAAGAGGGCTGTTTGTCAGCAAATTTAACCCATCAGATTTTTGTTCTTAATTTCCCTGAGAAAATGGCGCTTGTCAAGTGGGAACGAACCTCCGCGACACCTTGTCAGGCACGAATTGCATCAGACCTGCACCCCGGCGGATGACGATTCATTTTCATCAACCTCATTAATTTTGAAGATGAATTTATAGCCGCGGACAAAATAGCCAATTATCGGCCACAGCAGAATTCACTGGGCAGCAAATTGGTTTCTGTATGGGAGCAGAGCCCAGGGAGCGGAGTAGCTGTCTGTAATTCTCCAGTCAGACAGCCTCAGAGACAGAGGTGGAAGTAGAGTTATTTAGCTATAAGATGAAGTGAGCAAAAGATAAATGCAGGTCTGTTTGTCACAGAGTTTGATGCTTCCGTGTTCCCTTGGGGTCACAAAGGATTCAAGGTCCAGTAGAGCTGTAGCACTTCAAGACGTCTCTGTTACAGCACAATCCAGGAGACTCAAGTGCGCTAAGACAGCTACTGTGTATACACAATATTTTGGGTTTAGATTTCATGTCTAATGTGTACTGATTGACACAACTTAATGACACAGGCCTAACAGTTTCAATTTTCAATTTGATGAACAGAAAATTACATTATTTTATGACATTGAAAGGAAGAATTGAGTAACACAAACTACACAGTTTGACTGAATTAACACAAATTGAGTTTTCCTCTGCATTAGGTTTGAAATGCATGTTTAAATGTGGACTACAATCAAAGTTTGCATTTATATTTCCATTTATCCAGTTTATTTGTCCGTCTCTTTCACTGTGTTACATTCTAACAAAGTGTCCTTATTGAACAGCTAGAGAGGCCAGTCTCTTCATGCTGATGACACACTGTCTGACCGTGTATCTCCTCCCATCTACAGGTGACTAAGATGGTGAAGACTGTGACCACACGGACGGTGCGTCAGGTGCCCCTGGGGCCCGATGGCTTGCCCCTGCCTGAAGGATCGTCCCCACTGGGCAGCTACACCGACTCCATCGACCGGCGCTACATGAAGAACGGAGGGTTCATCACCCCGCAAGCCACCTCCACCCTGACCCGCTCCTACAACAACTCCTACAACGATTCATATGGAGAGGCCCCCGAGAGCCAGTACGTTCGCCACTACGGCCTGCACGATGGCTACGCCGATTTGACTGACAACTACGGAAGCCTCTCACGCGGCGTCAACTTCCGGCCGCCGCGATACCCCTACCTGCCCAACAGCTACCGCCCGGAGAACAGCTACACGCTGCCTATTCGCAAAGATGACTACGGCCATGTGGCCCAGCCCCAGGTGCCCATGGGTAGCAGCACCGTGGATCTGAACCGCTCGCAGCCAGAGCGCTTCCAGGCCGAGCCATATGGCCTGGAGGATGATCGCCGCAGCTTGGGCCCCGAAGAGGAGGAGCCCTACGAGCTGGAGCCCGACTATTCCACCGCCAACCGCCGCACCCTGCAGGGGGCCAACCGGGGACGCACCCACCGGGAACCTCTTCGTGATATGCCTCGAGTCAGGTAAGGATAAATGCAAAAAAACAACACGGTCTGCTATTCTACCTCAGAGAGAAAGATATTACACATATAAATCTGCCTAAACGTTGTTTTTATACACCAATAGCTGGTGCTTTTACTTAAAAACCTGACAGATGTGTCGTAGGATTCAGCCGACTTACAGGAGATGATGTTTTTGTGAAGATGTTCAAGTTCATACAGTGTACATGTAATTCTTTCTACGTTGGACAGCGAGTTCTTATGCACAAGCGCAGGCTCTGCCTAGATGTGAGAGCAGATCATCCTGTTAAGATTAGAGAGAATAAAGAATACTCGTCTTGCTCTCGTCATGAAAAAGACTACACTATACTGAGCGCGAGTAAACAGATGTCTCTTCTCCTTGAGTAACTTGCTTGTGAAGGGAAGCGAGGAAAAACAAGTCTTTGATTGCCATTTTCCTGCAAATGGATGAGGGAACAAGTGTTCAGAAGTAAGGAGGCGAATGATGTGAGCCGTGAGGAGGGAAGGAAGGGAGGATAGAGGGGATGGAGGGAGAGTGGGAGAGGATGGGAGGCTTTTGTCAGTCATCTCTCAAAGCTTTTTTTGTGCAACCTCTGTTTATATCCAGCTGACAGGAAAAAAACAAAACAAGCTTGCCTCCCAGAAATAAGATCCCAAAGTGGACTCTTGTCTCCTAATAGTTTCCAATCATTTCATTGCTGCCCAAAGGGAGTTGTGGAAATGTCCACTCTCAAGTAAATTGAAGTCGGGGTTTGAAGTTGAGCCGGTGATAAGTGCGTTTGGAAGCAGAAGTATGTTGTTACAGGTGCAAAATCCCAGATTGGGAGCATCTCGATGGCCTTTCAGTGGCACAACTGAGTCAAAATGAGTCACTCCCCCATCCGCCTAGTGAGAGGCGCTAGCTGTGACAGGCAATTTGTAGCCTGCCTTACATGTGTCACAACACAGCCCTAACAGCCACATACACCCCTTCACACACACACACACACACACACACACACACACACACACACACACACACACACACACACACACACACACACACACACACACACAGACATGCACACACTGACAGGCGATAACATGAATGCATAAACACAAACACATATGCTTGAAGTCACTCTTGACTGGCTGCTCAGCTGCCTTTCTAATTGCAGCAGGAAATAAATCCCCAATATTTCCTTCCATCTTCTCCCCTCCTGCACTCAAATCAGTTGACATCAAAACATTGGCTAAAATTCACACTGTCTATCAGCCCGCCCAGAGAGCCCAGACTCTCCTGTGCACTCACACTGCGATTACTATACTACCAAGAAGGGAGCGGCGAATCCAAAGTGCTGTAATGAATCTGGGAATTAAAGCGGTTTGATTACAGCTTATCATTGCATTGCAAGCCCTCAAATTATGCTCCAACAAAGAATGAAGACGTTTAGGGCTAAAACAGCTTTCTGCATCGGCGGCAAACACTCATTTTGTCTCCGCCGCTGAGTCCACCATGTGCCAGGAGTGATGATGTATCATTTTGTGACGGAGTTCTTTGGATGTGTGAGCATGCCCCATTCTTGGACTTTAGGGGCAACATAGCTAATGTCAACTAATGCATAGCTCTAATGCAGAGGTCACCAGGGGTCACTGCAGGGTTTCATCAGTATGAAAATGATGTCAATCATATGATTTTTGGAACGTGGTACTCATGGCTTTCAACAAAACACCAAATAAGGAAATATCTTTTGGTCACAATTTCTGAAAATACGTTCTGGTGTCTAAATGCAAATTATAGCCTGTTTCAATGTCACTTACATCTTTTCTTCTTGCTGGACCTGTTTGCAGTTTCTACATGCTGGATGTTAATATGCAGCACATCTGTATGGTAAAAAGTGTTACATCAAAAAGGTTAATATTTATCTTAAAAGTTGTTTTTTTTGCTTTCGGAGGGAGGGAAGAATAACTTTTTTTCCTTTATCCCGGCTCAGGCTTTGCAGATAATGATCCCCCCCCCCCACTGTCTGGGTGTGAGTGCATCTTACTCCCTTTTCCCTGATCCCAACCCATCCTTTATGTGTGTGTGTGTGTGTGTGTGTGTGTGTTTCGTGTGTGTGTGCACTTTCGTGTGTGTGTGTGTGTGTGTGTGTCCCATGCCAGCGTGATTAATAGCTGCTTTTGAACCAGACTACAGGGGCGTCTGTAAGCCAATCTCTAATGGCTCATCTCTCCTTGGGCGACCTGCTCCGCTTCACCTGCCCACCTGCATTCAGGGGTCACTACAGACACACATACTATGTCTAAACACACACACAGTGCACAAGTGCTCACATTTCCTCATCCCTTAATTGAGAGGGGGGGGTGTAGAATTCTAATACAGGGTTTCTTGTGGAAGTTATCCGGCCCTCCTCTTCATACCCAAAGAGGCTTTCACTGGGAGCCATGTAGTCCATTTTATATAATACTTCCCCTCTGTCATGTTTGAGGTTTCTCAGATGCATCCCCTAAATCAGGGGTCAGGAACCTTTTTGACTGGGAGAGCCATAAAAGCCAAATATTTCTAAATATATTTCATTGAGAGCCATATAGTATTTTTAACGTATAATAAATTAAATATGTCTTAGGATGCAATGAAAACTTAGGATGGCTCTCTTTTCATGTTCACGGAGAAGCGCTACAAATCCTTTGTTCTTCCCCAACATACAGGGTGCACCATCAGTACAGACAGAAATAAGTTTATCCATCGGTAGTTTTTTTTCTTTAGCAAACTCCATAAAAGACGTGAATAAATCCTCTCCTCTTGTTGTCCCTTTCATTGGCAAAACAGCCAAGCTTTCCTCACGCAGTGTGTCACCTGCAGCATACCTGGCAATTATACTGCACTGAGATAGATGGCTAACGTCTGTTGACTCATCTAACGCGAGAGAAAAGTATGTCCCGGCGTTTATGTCCTTAATTTGTGTTTCCTCGACTTGATTTGCCATCATGATGCTACGATCGTGCACAGTTCTTGCTGACAGGGGCATGTCTTTTATTCGTTTGATTATCTTGTCTTTATTTGGGAAGTCATCAAACAGTTCATTGGCCACATCAAGCATGAATGTTTTGGCATACTCGCCATCTGTGAATGGCTTTCCATTCCTTACTATTGCCAAAGCACCCGCAAAGCTAGCGGAATTCCCGTCACCTTGCTTGGTCCACACACGTAGTTGCTGCTGAATCGTCTGCACTCTCCGCTGTAGCTCCTCGCATGCCCTTTTCCTGCTGTCCCCCGCTGGATATTTCGATGCAAATGAAGCATGGTGCGTATCGAAGTGCCGCTTTATATTTGACCGTTTCATCGATGCAATTTTATCATTGCATATTAGACATACCGCAGATCCTGCTCTCTCCACAAATGCAAATTCCTCTGTCCATCGTCTTTTTTTCTTTTCGCCATCTTTTCCGTTACAAGGGTTGAAGCGGATAAACTAGTTGGCTATCTGATATAATTGATTTCCTCACCTTTACAATGACCCGGACATGCTCGCGAGCCATTGGTTCCCGACCCGACCCACGGGTGACCCGTGACCCGTGAAATTTATCTTCAAAACTAATTTCTGTTTACTTTAAAATGACACAGTATTATTAAGAAATATCATAAGTATTTTAAAATCAGTTCCAAACTGATTTTCTTTTTTTTGAATTTTTATTTTTCAACTCAAAATTGTCTGGGAGCCATATGCCGTCACCGGAAGAGCCATATATGGCTCGCGAGCCATAGGTTCCCGACCGCTGCCCTAAATTATAGAAACAAATCTAATTTCCTCTAACTGAATTGAAACAAACAGTGGTGGCAGTGGATAATGCCATTGGAAAAAGCCAGAGAAATTGACAAGACATAAACTCTCAAGCTTCGCTGTTTCTAGTCTCTCTTCCTTCTTTTCTGTCCTGCAAAGACTCTCGAGCATCATAAAACAATAATTGCAAATAATTCCAAATGAGCAACATGCTTGGCAGGAGCAGTCAGTCATAAACGCCACAGAAATGCAATTTGTACATATGAGATGCAAACATCTTCTTGCGAGGGTCTAATCCTTTCTCAGTTGGCCTGCTTTCGTGGGCCTGCAGTAGAAGAGGGTCAGGCACGGCCGCTATTGAAGGATGATGAAAATAATTGACAGAAGATGAAGGGAAGGAAGAATAGCGAGGATGTGACAAAGTCCGGATGAATAAAACGAGCGCTGAAGTTTGCCGACATGCATACATTTCGTGTGTACTGTATCTGTTTATCTTTTCTTCCGCTCTTTATGTCTTCGAACAAAACAAGCGCGCACACGCATCCGTAGACGAGCGCACAGATACACAGAAATAGCCCGGACATTTAGCAGCTCCATTAACATGAGGAGAGTGATCTGCTGTAATCACGCTCGGAGCATCGCGTATGGCGGCGGAGAGCCCTTTCACATCCGTTGAATACACCCCTCCCTGTACACACAATGGCGCCAATTTAAATGCAAATCCTGACATTCCCATCACTCAGCCGCGCGACAAAATGCTCCTGCCGCATCGGTCCAGATCTAAATGAGCCACGAATCTGCACAACTGTACATCTCATCTGTGTGGTGAAGTGTGTCTGTGAGAGGAAGTGTGCGAGGAACCTAGTGTGACAGATAATGAGAGAGAAAGTCAAAGAGAGAGAGATGGAGCAATAGTATGCATGAGAGAGAGAGAGAGTTGGTGGTTATGTATTCAGCTTTATGCGAAGGCGATGATGCTGAGATTGTGTACTGCCCTTTCTTTAGGAGGGTTATTCCTGCCTCATTCCCTTGTCGTGTCCAATATCCCGCAGCTATTGAGAGCTGGTGGAGTGTGAGTTTGTATCTCGTGTACACAAGGAAGCATTTAGTAACCACCAGCACGTGCAAACATACTCGCAAATTTCCATCTTTTCTTTTCCATGCAGTCCGTCATGCAGCTCAGTGTTGTCGCCAAACCTCAGAGCTGCAGTCGTCCTCCAAATGACGTGCTGTAATGAGGCTTGATTGGCCCCTCCTTCCATACTGTGGTTACATGCTGCCTGTAGAGGTTTTGTGGCTCTCCAACATGTTCCACAAAGCTGGAAAAAGCAACTCTTACAAGACACATGATAGACCAGATCCACTCTAGTTTAGGTTAAATGTTTTCGTCATGGGTAACACCTGTGTGTTAAAACATTAGACCCCCAGAGTCACAGCTGTTCTTGACATGTGCCCACGACACCCAAAGCTGCTCCGACAAAGTTTGCCATTCAGCTCCGGGGTTCTTTGTGCTTGTTTAACTTGCAGCATTTGGACACCGGCGTGTATTCAACTGCTGTGGTGCCTCACTTCATCTTGATTAATCCTCTTCCGTTCATCTGAATAGGGGTTTTAGTATCCCGATACCTTGCTGAAGCAGGACTTTTTCTCCCAGTTTATTTCGTATTGATATCCCTGGCAGTAAAATGCACAAAGTTGTGCCATTCAAGCCAATATGTTACTGCGAGGTTTGTGTAAAAGAATATTCAACAGAGGAAAACACCAGAGCCGAGGCAAGGCCCCCCCCCCTCCTCCCTAGTGTGCCTGGGAAGAACCATAAAAACACGTAATTAACATAAAACTCATTAAAATTACAGCTCGGTCTGGAATTCCCTGCCTACCGCCAGCGTTGGCCACCATTTTGTTGCACCACCAACCACCATACATCAAAGATGGTGAGAGGGGTGCCAGATGAATTATGTAACAAAGATAAACAAGTCTCAAGCTGCGGGGGGGGTGATAAAGGCTGTGCATAAGTACACAACCCTAATTAAATTCCTCTCCCCATGTCATAACTTCCCCCACCAAATATTCCACCATCCTTTTAAACAACTTAGTGGTACGTGTTCAAAAATATTTTTCGTGGAACAAGTTTTAAAAATATTCTCTGCAACTTTTCTGCAAGTGTAAAATGTGACTCTCCTGACTCCATTCTCGAGGTTGGCCCTGTAAGTGAAAAATCGTTGCTATGATTAAAGACTCTTAACTTAAATAAGTAGCCTGCACTGTAGCAAGTGGGAACAAATGATCTGTCATTGGAATTGAGTGCCAATTTCTTCACCCATATCTCAAAGGAGAATTGATGAGGATGCCTTTCGAGTAAAGAACCCAAGAGAACTAGAGTGTAGATCATAAACTCAAGAGTTTTCAGAAATAAGAGATTTATTGAAGGGCACCGTCTATGAACCCACAAAAAGTAATTCCCTTCTTCCTCCCTCAGAGGACAGCACTTATTTCCGTCATGGAAAATAATAGAGCACAATACAGTTCCCAGCCCAAACGCTTGTGGTGCTAATGAGGCTAATGCTAGCAGAGAGGTCCAAGAGAGATGGTCGTTAACATTTCAGCATGTGCTCGTGTTCAGCTCTGTGAACAGAGGGAGCTCTGGGGGCATCACATGAGCTCATAGTCCTCCCTGGGGGGACAGCACAGCTCTTTTCTGTGCCCCCTGAGGGAAGAGACATCAAATCCCCTCTCTACTCTATATGGTGGCTTCCTAAAACAAAAAAATCTTCACAAGACTTTCCTTCAAAGCTTTTTTTCTTTGGTGTTGCCTTTGTTTCTGTTTCTTTGTGAACTGCCTGGTTTTTCTTTGTGCAATCTTTACCTGTCTCTCAATCATTCTTTCTAAGACTTTGTTGATGTTTGACTTGTTTGCTGCTACCACCTGACGGGGAGGAATAATAAGGGGAATGTTGCTTACCTTACCACTGTTGTTGCAAGGAATTGCCAGCGCAGTCCCTTTGACAGAGCGGTAAATAACAGATCCAAAGCATAGATCACCATGTGTCCCCCTCACTCTCTGTCCTGCTCCCTGTCCATTTATTTCCCCTCCATCACCCACAACTTCTCCCCTCTCACTCACCCTGTCCTCTGCTTTCCCTTTTCTCCTCATTAGTCTCCGGCTCTCACCTCAGTTGGCTTCTCTCAAAGTCTTTACCCCGGCTGTCTAATTCTTCTCCCAGACAAATCTGTCTGAGTCGCCATCAATTTCCCTCGTCCATCTCCCTTGTGCTCACCGTCCTCTCCTCTCCTTTTTCGTCTTACAGAGGGTACCCAGATGAAGCCATCGAGGCAGAGCTGATCGATGAGCGCCACCCCTACATCCACGGCATGTATTCAGCGCCGCTGGCCCAGCCGGAGAGGGGGAGCATGGCCAGTCTGGACCGCATGGGCGGCCGACGTTCGCCATCCATCGACAGCATCCGCAAGGACCCGCGCTGGCGTGACCCAGACCTCCCTGAGGTCATCGCCATGCTGGGCCACCCCATTGACCCAGTGAAGTCAAACGCCGCCGCCTACCTGCAGCACCTGTGCTACGAAAACGACAAGATTAAGAAGGATGTGCGTCAGCTGAAGGGGATTCCTGTTCTGGTGGGCCTTCTGGACCACCCCAAATCAGAAGTCCACCGCAAGGCTTGCGGTGCCCTGCGCAACATCTCCTACGGCAAGGACAATGACAACAAGGTGGCCATCAAGATCTGTGACGGCATCCCGGGCCTCGTCCGCCTGTTGAGGAAGACCAATGACATGGAAGTTCGGGAGCTCATCACCGGTAAGAACAAACATTTCCATAATAAACTCTGAAAATAATGTGATGAGGCTCATCCGAAATGACACAAAAAACATTATCCTTATTAAATTCAATCCTAATTAATACAGAAGTTTTTTGTAAGTACCAAGTCATCAGGCAGCAAAACCATCTATTTGAATGTACTATTGATTTTGTGAAAAGTGAAGTGAAAAAAATTCCAAGCGGATGATCGTTTCCACTATTCCAGATCACCACACTAAAAAAAAACATTTCTGAATGTAGCAGGAACAAACGCACTTTGTTCTGTAGAAATGCACTGTAGGGAATGTCTTGGCAATTATTATTGTTTACTGTCTAGGAAGGATGTCGTGGTGATATTATCATATCATGTTTTAGTTTGACAAATGACAGTTAGGTGTCATTCAAATATTTATGTATGCATTTTGCCTACATTTTCCAATCTTGTATCAATGTCTGAAAAAATATCTACTGATATCGTGACTTTTTTTGTCTCAACCACATCACCCAGTTTCTCTGCAAAGCTTGCAATCAGGTCATTGAAGCATCATGTGGGTGAAATAAATTGAAATAAAGTGCTATGGATTAGTTTGATTGCATTACACAAAGGCAGACATCATTCACAGTTGCCTTGTCATAGGTAAAGGATTCTATTATCGTGCAAAAACCGCCTGCATAGCACTGTTACTGCCAAGGCTGCTGCCTGTCTTCTGCACTGACTGTAGGATTCCTCTTTATGTCTGCCTTATATGTCGCGGCTCTCTTTCTTTTAAAGTAAGTATAAAGTGCTGCTTTGAAGACTTTTAAGCTGATATGATACTACCTTAGTATGCCAGTCCTTTCCAATCACTGGCTGCATACCTATCATCACTTATATATTCTGTCTGGGAATATACGGAGTCGGCTGCCATAATCCCATACTCTGCATAGTAATGCAGGGCTGAGTCATACTATATTAAGAAGAAGAAATGTTTTTTTGGTGTTTTCCACACATCATTATTTTTTGCAACAGTTCACAGTGAACTATTTTCTCATCTCACACCATTTACACTACATGATTAGTTTGTGCCCCGGCATCCCATATGGAAAGATACAATTCTCTATGAATTAGCGTTTGATTGCAAAACTCCCCATATACTGGTGAGGGGAGATAACAATGCTGTAATTCAAAGATTTAATTAGTCCTTTTTTTAATTCTAGTGTGGACACATTTTGCGTAAATTGTGTTGGAGATGGCTCTTTTTACTACTTGTAAAAAATAAAATAATGAGCTAATTAGTCACAATCACAATTAATATGGACCAAACAATAATAATAATTAATAATTAAGCCTTTATTAGTCCCACAATGGGGAAATTCGGTTCTCTGCATTTGACCCATCCCGGAGGAGCAGTGGGCTGCAATGAAGTGCCCGGGGAGCAATTTTGGGGTTAGGTGTCTCGCTCAAGGACACCTCGGCATGTTGCCTGTAGAGGGGTTCGAACCACCTGACCTTGTGGTTGCGGGTCAAGCGCTCTACCTCATGTGCCACAGCCGCCCCACAATGTGATATTCTATTACTTTACCATTATAACACTGTACTGTAATCACAAAGGGATACATATAAAGTGGAAAGATTCTCCATAGAAACGCAGATGAAATATCAGTATTGATTAAGAAAAAGCTATAGGCTGCAGTGTGTCATGAAATATGTTTAATTGCCTTTTAAGAGGAGCTATTGATTCAAACGCCATGATGGGATTTCTTTTCCTTGAACTGTTAAATGTCAATGCTGGACCATAGTGGTGTGTGTGTCTTTCCAAGTGCTCAGCTAATCCCAAACATGATTGGTTTGACCTGACTTTGGCTGGTATGCATGCTCTGCCATCGGAGAAGGGGCTTTTGTTTTTACGTATGTCGAATGAGAACTACTTTAAAGTGAGATGCTTGATCTTTTCGTAGTAGCCGCCGCATGTTAACTACAGTATATGTACCAACCATAAACGGGGTTACGCTTTAGGTCATTTTACAATTAAGAGAGGGGAAGGTTTTTTCAGCTATCAATGGTTTCTAGCTAGAGGTCATTTTGTGGAGATTAGCAAGGCTGTGGCCCTAAAGAGTGATTTCCAATATTGACATCTTCAACCCAGAGGTCTTAATAGTGATACCAGTCATTTAAAAATCACGCTTGTTGAGCTGCAGTGTGCATGCATGCATAAGTGTGTGTGTGTGTGTGTGTGTGTGTGTGTGCGTGTGTGAAGCTTTCCTTTGCTGTGACAGAGATGTCGCGGTGAGCGATGACTGTGCCGCAGCAGAAATGATTGCCTTTACAGCTCAGTGTTGCTCCCCATCGTACCTAAAAATAACCCTGCACCACAAGACATGAGGACAGAATGAAGGGAGGCCTTTTCATTTTTTTCTCCTCTTAACCTCCCTCGCTCATTATGCACCCTCCTTTGCTCAATTTTTTTTTTTAAACTTCTTCATTCATTATATACACTCTGTCTCAGGGTTTAGGTTTCCATTGCCGTTGCTCTGGCCCCAGTAAAAACAGGCCAGTCACAATGCAAGCTCAGCTTACAGCCTCCGTCCATGTGGCTAGAATTGGCTTTTTTTTTCCTACAATAAAATATGGGTTTTAAATATAGGCCCCTTTTCTTAGTCTATGTCTTTTAAGAGTTTGCTGTTGGAGTTTGTGCTGTCCCTGCAGAAAACCACAGAGAGCTCTGTTTTCTGCAGGGGGAAACGGGTGACGTGGAAGGAGCCAAGTGGTTTTATTTTCCAACACAAAACACAGACAGACCAGTCGTTCATATTTTTAGAGCTTTGTAACGTTCAGAGTAATTCTATTTTCCCTCCCGGTAGGCTCTGGGCTGTTTGTGCCCTCCAGCAGTTCCCTCCCTGGAAATGTAGATTATTAAGCGGATTTGTCCCCTGTTTTTCCTGCAGGAGATGTCTGAGTTGTGGGGACTGACACTAAGGCAGGTGCTTACTGCTTTGTCGTTTTGATGAAAAATGCATATAGAGCAAGTCGGCAGGCCTTAAAGCTAAGAGAGATGATGTCTAGACACACGTGCATATTATATCTGTGCCAGGATTTTGCGGGGCTGAGTTTAACATAATATATTCAGCACTATTTAGAGGATGTTTTGGTCTAAAGAACCTAAATGTTATCTAAGTACATTTCAAGTACGTTTTAAAATGTTACGGTCTTGAGGCTATAATCTCTGCATTGTTATATTATAATCTTAAAATGTGTAATGCCTAATGCTTTGCCTTTTTACACATGCATCAGATATTGTAGAGATCAACACTAGAATAAATTTGGAGTTTTTTGGTCTACACCATACAAACCTCATTGTTTCCATTATGCTCCATTTGCCTGACACTAACTGGACCGTATGTGTTTTTTTAGCCTCAACCTACTATCACATTTATAGTGTTTTTTCCTCCTGGGCCGTTATATAGGATACACCCGTATACACATAATGAATAGAATCATTTCTAAGAAGGGCAACATACCTGAGGTCCCCCAACATGATCCATGAGACAACCAGCTGAGTTCATCATTGGTGCATATATGTGCTCGTCTCAGTGTGTATGTATGTGTGCATTTTGCACAATTCATCTAGCCTTTCCTTTTAATTAACCTCTTCCTCGGGATCAACCACAGCACCCTGCCTGATGGTCACTCCAAAATACACGTAAAACTTACATTTCTCTTATTTAAATGGAAATTTGCAATAGCAGACAACAGTAAGTTCACCCACTGAGGCCTCCTCCTCTTCCTCCTTCTTTAGCACTAAGAGTGTGATGGATGGCTTAAGGGGTGAGGAGGAGAAGGACAGGAGGGACGAGGCGAGGGAGGAGAACAGTAATAGGCAAAACTAAATTAATAGCCTTGCTAGAAGAGCAACATGTCTGCCAGTGGGGAATGGAAAATTGAATTAGCCTTAACCTCATCTCCAGTCCCATTCCCAGTCCAGGTCCCAGTTTCTCCAGCCCTCACATCCCTCCAATTTATTATGGGAGAGGGGGATTTAAAGAAAGGGAAATGAATAAAAAGAGAAACAGGAGGTAACATTTGGTTAAAACTCAGCTCACAACTTGTCTCTTTTGCTCCCCATCTTGTCATTTACGTTTTAATCTAAGCGTTTTTTAGGATTTGTCAAGCTCTAACAAATCAAAACTGTTTGTTTGTGAATGATTGAAGAGGCAGTTAATGATATTCAACTCCCCCTCTGGCTGGATTGGATTTAAAACAGAGGAAACAGATTCAAATCACAGGTTGATGGTAAAAGATACAGATTGTTGTTACATACATATCAGGTTCTCCATAAGCCTTTCCTAAGCGTTTTCATCTTCATCAAGCATAGCGTAGGCAATGTATACACGCTTTCTCCGAACTCTTTGGGGATGTTTTTGTAGCTGGATGAGTTCTGTTTACAGGGATATATCACAATATATTTTACAATTTATTTCGCACATTCTGCTCTTTAGATGGTTTCCTTTTACGACCAACTCCACCAGACTGTTTACCCCTTTAGAACTTTTTCTCAGCAGATAAACAACATTAATAAACCAGATAGGAATAACATTTTCAGATCTTGAAAGCAGTTCGACTTAGCTATTGAAGGTCATGGTAAAGTGTTGGGCTGTTATATTATGACCCTGCTGGGAATCCGGACTTTATTGGATAACAAACTTGTGAGAAAATTGACAATATAAGTTAAGATCATAATTCAGCATGATAACTTGTAGCTTATTTTTTTTTCCTTCGGGCAGTAACATCCTCAAAGCATTAAGATCTTATTGCCAAAGCTTCCATGCAGATGGACGGGAAACACTTCCAGATATCAGAGCTTACATTTTCTGGGGAAAGCACACTAAGATGAATGGCAAGCAGCCTGGCCAGCATTATCATGTTAAGGAGAGGAGGGTTTGTTTGGGTTGATGAGTGTGGTTGGTTAATGTCAGGCCAGTATTCTTCAACTAAGAAAAACAAGGAAACTATTTCTGATTTTAAAACAAACAAGCATTGCATATTTGGCAACAAATAGACTATACAGAGATACCATAATTAGACTTTCACTTCCTGACCACATTTACCCCGAACCAATGTTCATTTTAATCAACTCTTGTTTAAGTTTTTCTAACTAGCTCACATTGCGACCGCAGCTTACAAAATGTCTCTATCAGAATTATTAAAGCATAGTAGCTGTGCATCAAGACGTATAACTGGCTGTACAATTAAAAGAGGAGTGTTGAACTAGGTGATTAAAGGGATAGAACTGAGTTAATAATAATAATAATAATAATAATGGATTTTATTTATATAGCACACTTTAAAATACAAAGAAATCTCAAGGTGCTGCACAGGGTAGAACAATCACAATAATCAAATATAATAATAAAACACTAAAAACAAACAAAAAATAAAATAAAATTTTTAATTAATTAATTAATTTAATCATAATGAAATCTAAGAATATCTATTAAAACCGAACAACCACCCAAACACAAGCAATCCAAATTATCAAGACCCTAGGGGAAGGCAGAGAGGAACAGGTGAGTTGATGACTATACTTGTTCTAAATACACTCAAAACAGGACAGCCTCATATTTGTTTTCCCTATTTTAAAATTTTAGCACGGTCAATAAACGTTGCCTGTTTTGAGTTGTTCAAGTTGTTTTGTGTCAACATCATTTGCACTTGGTTGTCTTCTGCTCAGCAAATTCTCACTTCCAGCTATTTACTATGGATCTTTACTTAGGTCAGATTTATCATGCATATGTAACAGTAGAAAAATTAAACACAATGTTGTTTCACCGTCCCCCTGACGTTTGATCAAAGAGCAGTTTGCTTTTTTAATTTAACAAATCCATAGTAAGATAGGTAGTCCAGGTGTAAAAGGAGCCTTTGTCTTCACAATTACATTTTATCTGCCTCAGCGACACGAGGGAACGGGACTTCCTCAACCCACCTTCCTCTGACAAGCTGACAGAGGCCAGCAAATAGGCTAAACCTGATATAGACTCACTGGCCTGAAACAGTGGCAGGAAGCGGGATGGACATCGTCACTTTCACAGCACTCTGTCATCTTAAATAACCTTGTGTCTGTGGGCTGTATGCCTGTCATACTTGATGGATCACAGCCACCCACAAAGACATGCCTTAGCCTCCCCTCTGGCATATGTGATCAGTGTAGAGCTGACTGATTCCAAGCCATGACCAATGTTTCAGCTGAGCTAGTGGA